>NW_020954592.1:10272247-10283609 GCF_900497805.2 Vombatus ursinus | reverse complement strand
GTGTGTGTGTGTGTGTGTGTGTGTGTGTGTGTGTGTGTGTGAGATGTGGGTGAAATAAAATTCAAGCATCATTTATAACACATAGACAAAGACTTACTCCATTTACAAATAAAGTCCGTCCTTTTTGGACTATAAAGCAAGTGGTGAAGAAAGAAGAGGAATTGCAGAAAAAATGGTATTCTGGTTTCATTCCGAGGAAAATGCTCTTAACCCAAGGGAAGGATTAGCTTGCCTGTTGGATAAGAGTGGTATTTACCTCATGTGGGAAAAAAAAAAATCACTGGTTTTGAAGTCAGAGGACCAGATTCAACTTCCAGTTTTTCTGCCTACTGCCAATGTTATAATTGGGCAAATAACCTTTCTGGGGGTCAGCTTTCGAATCTGGGTTGGCCCTGGTGACCTTTAGGTTTCTTCATGGTCTAATGCTATGATTTAGTTTTTCCCTCTTCTCTCTTTACCCTCCAGCCACCCTCATCCCCCAAAACTTAACCCTTGCTAATTTGACTAGGTCCATTTTCAGTATGATTCCAATGGAATTTTTCCGTTGGAATCCTTCCATCAACACACACCGTTGAAACAAATCTCTCCATTTTCAAGAACAAGGAGACTGTTTATCCCCTTCTCCCCCCCCCCCCACAACCTAGCAGGCAAATGCATTGTTTTTATATCTCACTTTGTAACAAATTCTCCACTATTTTGAGAAAGTTATCTGATACCATGTGTTACGTGGTCATCAAGGAACTTTAAAAATAATATATTGATATCCTTTAAGTCATTTATAGTTTCCTAACGTATTTCTCTCCTCTTACCCCCTCAGAGAGCTATCTCCTATAATACAGAATATCAGGAGGAGAAAAACACTTCTGGAAAAATAATCAATAAACATTTTTAAGCACCTTCTATGTGCCAAGCAGGGCAGCTAGGTGGGACAATATTAAGTGCCCGGCTTGGAGTCAGGAAGAATCATCTTCCTGAGTTCAAATCTAGCCTCAGACACTTATTAACTGTGTGACCCTGGGCAAATCACTCATAACCCTGTTTGCCTCAGTTTCCTCATTTATAAAATGAGCTGGAGAAGGAAATGGTAACCCACTCCAGTATCTTTGCCAGGAAAATTACAAATGGGGTCACACAGAGTTGAACACAACTGAAATGACTGAACAATAACATGTGACAGGCATTGTGCTAAGCACTGGAGATACAAAAGACCGTCTCTGCCCTCAGGGAGCTATATTGCAAAATTCTGACATTACATCCAGTATTCCACGCTCAGAATCCCCAACCTCCACAAAGAAATGAAGGTGGGGCCTCCTCCTATCTCTTCTTTGGGGCCAAGCATGGTCCTTATAATTTCAGAGAATTTGAGTTTGATTATTTTGTTGTTGTTGCTATTGATATTGTATTGATGGAGTCATTGTGTGGTGTTTTCTTGCTTATTTAAATTTGCATCAGTTCATGCCTTCCCATGCTTCTCTGAATCCATCATATTCATTGTTTCTTCACGGTGTTTCAGTTACATTCATGTACTGCAGTTTGTTTAACCAATCCTAAATCAATAGGTATCTACTTTGTCTCTAAGCTTTTGGCTAATCATTTCTCTGATTATTAGTGATTTGGAGCATTTTTTCATGACTGCCTTGTTTTCAGTTCTTTTTTTTTTTTGGCAATTGGGGTTAAGTGACTTGCCCAGGGTGACACAGCTAGTAAGTGTCAAGTGTTTGGTCTGAGGCTGGATTTGAACTCAGGTACTCCTGATTTCAGGTCTGGTGCTCTATCCACTGCTCCACCTAGCTGCCCCTCAGTTCTTCTTTTGAGGACTACTTGTTCATATGCTTCTCTTCGGTAATTAATTTTGGTCACAAATATTTCTGCTAGTTGTGTATATGTGTGTATATATATATATATATATGTGTGTGTACATACATATTTGTGTATATATGTATGTGTATATATATGTATATATGTGTGTAAATATATAGATGTGTGTGTATATATATATATGTATCTGGATAACATCAACAATATTTGATAAAGGTATCTGATCTGGTTTTCTTCTGTTTTGATCACATGATTTTTAATCGTTACTTTGCTTATACATTTTGAAGTTGTCATGGCATATGGTGAAAAATACTTAAAGTAATTTCTGCCAGGCTGCTTTCTGGTTTTCCCAGAATTCTTTTCAAATAGGGAGTTCTTTCCTAAGGACTTTGTTTCTGGGTTCATTGTGTGCTGGGTTACTAAGTTTAATAATTTCTGATTTTGCCCTGTTTAGCCTGTTCTACTGATCTTCTTTTCAATTTTTTTAAACCTGTATGCAATGTTGTTGTTATTGTTGTTCAGTTGTTTCAGTTGTGTCTGGCTCTTTGTGGTTTTCATGGCAAAGATACTGGAGTGGTTTTCCATTTCCTTCTCCACTTCATTTTACAGATGAGGAAACTGAGGCAAATAGGGTTAAGTGACTTGTCCAGTGTCACACAGTTAGCAAGTATCTGAGGCCAGATATGAATTCAGGAAGATGATTCTTGCTGACTCTGGGCCTGGGCACTGTATCCATTGCACTACCTAGCTGCCCCTTTATTTACTTTTTATCATGTTAAAAAAATACTTATGTTTAATTGTATTGGTGTGCAGTTTTCTCTTCTTTTATCTTTCCCTGGTTTCGGAATTAAGACTGTATTTACCTCATAAAAGCAGTTTGGTAGATTTTTGTGAATAATTGGTAAGAAAGAGAAAGAAAGGAAAAGAGAGAAAGAGGAGAGGAGAGATTGGTATTGTTATTTTTTAAAAGTCTGATAGAGTCCTGTAAATCTACCTGAATTGTTCCCCACCTCCACACCCTCCCCACCACTGTTTAGTCATTTCCTTATGGCCAGTTCAGTTACCTTTTATGAAATTGGATTATTTAAGATCTCTATTCCTCAGTGTATTCATTTGTCCCAAGAAAGAAAATTTCAGAACAGAAAGAAAAAAAAACCTCTATTTGGCATTCTATTAATTTGGGTATTTTACATTCTTGTATTTAATTTTCTATTTCTTTTGAATTCTCAGTATTACTGGTACATAACTTTATAGTAGGTTCTGATAATTCTTTTTATTTATTCTGGGTTCATTTTAATTTTGTTCATTTGATTGTCCTCTTCTTTTTAATCAGCTCACCTAAACATTTATCAACATTGTTAGCCTTTTAAAACAAAACAAAACATCTCTTAGTTTTATTTATCAGTGCAAGTTTCTGATTTATCTATTTCTCCTCTAACTGTGAAGATTTCCTCTTTCATACTTATTTTGGATTTAATTATTTATTGGTTTTCTAATTTTTAAATTTACGTATTCAGTTAATCCTCACTTTTTCTATTTTGTTAACTTATGTTTTTAGGGATATAATTTTTCCTCTGAGGACCGCTTTAGCTGTAACCCAGACATTTTGGTATGTTGTCTCATCATTATTATTGTCCTTCACATAGTTATTAATTATTTCTATGATTTGTTCTTTGACCTTCTCATTGTTCAGACTTTCATTATTAAGCCTTTATTTAGGTCTATGTCTTTTACTTGGGCTTTCTATATTGATTACTATTTTTTATTACATTAAGGTCATTAAGGATGTGTATTTAGTATATCTTTTTTACATTTATAATTTTTCTGTGCCCTAGCACATGGTCTTTTTTTTTTTAATAAATGTACTGTGTGTTGTTGAGAAATATGTATATCTTTAATATTCTCATTCAGTTGTTGTCATAATTTTTTAGTCTAAATTATCAAAGTGTAGTTCCATTTTTTCTCTTTTTTTACCTTTGCTAGATTTGTCCAGCTCTGAGCAAATAAGAGTAGTCTCCTTCGATTTTAGTGTTAGTAGGTGTTTTTGTAATTCACTTAACTTTTCCATTATGTATAATGCTATGCCATTTGGTACATATGTATAATATTGATATTGGTTCATTATCTATTTTTCCTTTAAGTATAATATAATTTCCTTGTTTGTCTCTATTGATACTATGAATTTTTATTTTTGCTTTGTCTGCTAGCATGATTGCAACTCCTGCTTTTTGGATTCATCTGATACATGGTAAATTTTGTTCCAGCCTCTCATTTTGATTCTGTGTGTGTATGCTTTTTGTTGTTTTTTTTGGGGGGTGGCGAGGCAATTGGGGTTAAGTAACTTGCCCAGGGTCACACAGCTAATAAGTGTCAAGTGTCTGGTCTGAGACTGGATTTGAACTCAGGTCCCCCTGACTCCAGGGCCGGTGCTCTGTGTATATGCTTTTTAGATGTCCTTCTTGTAAACAACAGATTGTGGAGTTTTGTTTGCTTATCCTTTCTACCCCTCTCTTTCATTTTGTTGGCTCATTTAGTCCATTTATACATAAAGTTAAGAGACTTAGATTTGTGTTGTCCTCGGTTTGTTTCTCTAATATTTTAGTTGTTGTCTCCATGATTAGTCTTGCTTAAATTAATTTGATGTAACTTTTCCCAAAGCCTTTCTTTTCTCTCACTTTTTTCATTTCCATTTGCTCACCCTGTTCCTTCTTGTTTGGGGGTTATTATTATTATTAATGATTTACTTTTCTTTTTTAAAAATGTTTTCATTATCTTTTTCTTTCCTTCTTTTGTCTCTTTTCTCTCCTCTTTTCAGAATTTCTCCTCCTTCCTGGCAACTTCATATGTTTGTTAGTTTTCTGTGCCAAAGAAGTTTTTTTTTTCTTTCTGTTGTGAAATTTTATTTCTTGGGACAAATGAATACACTGGGGAAGCAAATGAGGAAGAAGGTTGGGGAGCCATACAAAAATGGAGAGAAGGGGTAAGGAAGAATGGCACCAAATAAATCTCACTGTCATCTGAACCAAACAAAGGACATCTATGTTCAACCACATATGCAAACACATAAAAATAAAGTACATATACATGCAAACATACAAGAAGTTTGGTGTAGTAGTATATTAAACTCAACAGGGTAACAGGCAAGGACAGGAAAAAGGGACAAAGGGGTTTAAAAGGGAGGGAAGAAATGAGAGGGGAATAATTACACAAAAAACAAATGTGAATTTTGGAGGGTGGATCATAAAGGGAAGACTTAATGGAAAGAAAAAAAGAGAGTGAAAGACAGAGAAAGAAAGGCAAAGAAAGAAAAATGGAAGGAAGGAAGAAAAATGTCATAGAGAGAAAAGGAGGAGAGATGAAGGAGAAAAAGAGAAAGAAATAGAGAAAAAGAGGAAGAGGAAGAAAAAGAAAAAAGAAAGAGGAGAAGAGGAGTAGAAAGAAAAAAGAGTAGAGGAAAGAAAAAAGAAAAAAGAGAAGAGAGAGGAGAGAGAAAGAAAAAAGGAGAGGATGGAGGAGAGAGGTAGAGAAAGAAAGAAAGAGAAAAAGGAGAAAGAAAGGAGAGGAGAGATAGAGAAAGAAAGAAGGAAGGAAAAAAGAAAGAGTAGGAATGAGCAATTGAAGTCTGGCTAAGGGTTAGAGAGGAGAAGCAGTTTGGTGGAAATAAATCACTAGTGTTGATCACATTCCTTTTCTTCCTCTACCTTCTCCTTCTTTATAAAGAGGGGGCAGGGGACAAAATAATGAAGGGAAATACACAATTAGCACTCATTGCACTGAATATGAACCCACCTGTAAAATGGAAAAAAGATAACAGTATGGATGCAAGATCATGTATACAAGAAACACACGAATTGTAAAGACTTACACAGTGTTGATATGAAGAGCAAGAGCAGAATTTATTATGCTTCCATTGAATTCAAAAAAGAAATAGCAATCATAATCTTTGACAAAATAACATTAAAAAACAGACATTGTTAAAATAGATAGGAAAATTACATTACACTTTAAGGTATAGATACTGAAGTAATATCAGAACTATATGTATGTATATATATGTGTGTGTGTATATTTGTTTATATATACATATATCTGCATTGTACATACACACACATACAACATATATATACACATACACATAAGTATATCCATATACACATACATACACCAAATGTCATAGAACATAAAGGAGTTTAAAGGAACAGTTAATAAAGATTGAATTACAAGGAGAAAGAAACAGCAAAACTGATAGGGACCTCAATAGTTAACATTATATAATACTTACTATGTGCCAAGCACTATGGAAAACACTTTATAATTATTATCTCATTTGAGCCTTACAATAATCCTTAGAGGTAGATGCTGTTATTATTCTCATTTGCAGATGAGAAAACTGAGGCAAACAGAAGTTGAGTGAATTACCCAGGGTCACACCGTTAATAAATATCTGACACCAGATTCGAACTCAGGTCTTCTTGACTGCAGGCCTAGTGCCCTATCCACTGCATCAGCTAGCAGCTCCTCAGTGTACCCTTTTTAGATCTAGATGAATCTAGCAAAAATAAATAAATAACCAAGAAAGAAGTTAAGGACCCAAATAGAGCTTTAGAAAAGTTATATAGAATTCTGATGACTGAATGGGAATAGAAAGGACTATGCATATCCTCACACGTACATGCCACTTTTATGAAAATTTACCATAAATTTTTAAAAAGCAGAAATAATAAAGACATCATTTACTAACTTTATCATAAAAATTCCAATCAATCAAGGGTCTTTGGAGAAAGGATTTGAACTTGAACATAGGCTAAATAATTTAATCCTAAAGAATTGGTGGCTCAAGGAACAAATCACAGAAACAATAGATCATTTCATCAAAGAGGATGACAAGAGACAACATCCCATAAGTTTTGAAATGCAGCCAAATCAGTCTTAAGGGGAAAATTAATATCTTTAAGCATTTTCATCAAAAAAGAGAAAAGAACAGATCAGTGCATTGGACATACAACTACAGAAATAACAAATAAAAAACCTCCCGTACAAAAATCTAAATTCTAAAAATCAAAGATGAGATTAATAAAATTAAAGAAAAAAGTGATAAATTGATAAAAATTGATAAAGAATTGATTAAAAAACTAGAAATGGTTTTTGGGAAATAACTAATAAAATGGATAAACTTGGCTAATCTGATTCTTGAAAAAAGTGAGAGGAAAACCAAATGATCAATATAAAAATGAAAAGGAGAATTCACAATATATTTGCAATATGAAATATTAAAAGAAATTATTAGAAACTATTTTGTTTGATGTTTGTTATCAACATTGATCTAAATGAAATGGATAAATATATACAAAAACAAAATTTGCAAATGAACAGAATAAGAAACAGCAAATTTACATAGAGTCTCAGGAAAAAAATTGAATAAGGCATAAATGAATTCCCAAAGCAGAGAAAATATAACTACAAGATGGATTTATAAGTCAATTCTATCAAATATTCAAAGAAAAATTTTAATTCTAATGTTACATAAACTAAGGGTTCCTTCCAAAATTTTTTATGATACAAATATGGTCTTGATACCTAAACCATGGAGAGACAAAGCAGAGAAAGAAAATGATAACCCAGTATCCCTAATGAATATCTATGTAAAAATACTGAATAAAATATTAGCAATGTGGATATAACAAAATATAAAAATAATTAAACATTATAATCAGGTTGATTTATACCAGGAATGTAGGGTTTTTTTCAATATCAGGAAAACTATGAACATAATATACCATATTAATAACAAAATAATAAAAACTGTATGATTACATTAATAGCTGTAGAAAAGATTTGATAAATACAACATCTATTTCTGTTAAGAAAAACATTTTAAAAGCATAATAAAAAGGAAATTTTCTTAATAGAATAAATAGTATTGATCTAAAACCAAGAGTGAGCATTATATGCAATGGCAAATTACTAGAAGCCTTTCCAATAAAATTGGGTAAAGCAAGGATGTCTATTACCATTACTACTATTTGATATAGTTCCAGAAATGCTAGCCATATCAATAAATCAAGAAAAAGAAATTTAAGGAATAAAAACAGGCAGAGAAAATAATAATAATAATAACTATGTAAATGATGTGATAGTCTCCTTAGGGAGCATTAGAAATTCATCTAAAATATTTAAAAAATAAAACAATAATTAAATAAAACAATAATAAAAACAATAAAACAACAATTTGGCAGAGTAGCAAGATATAAAATAAACTCATGAATATCATTAGCCTTTTGCATATTTACCAGCAAAACTCTACAAGAAATTTCATTTGAAATAAGTATAAAATTTATTATGTCCACTTACCATTACATAGAGAGAAATTATATGAATTTAACTAAAAAATACTTTTTTACAGAAATAAAGACAATCTTAAAAATCTGAATTGACAGTTTGGCCCTGCCAGTACAACAATAAAACTGGTGATATCACCTAAATTAATTTACTTATTCTGTACCACTGCAGTCAGCCCATTAAGAGTTATTTTACAGAGCCAGAAAAAAAAAAAAAAGAAAACACAATTCATCTGCAGGAACAAAAGATCAAAATTTTCAATGGTAAAAATAAAAAAGATCGAGAGAAGGAATAAGGATTAGCATTATTAGATCTCAAAGTATACTACAGATCAGTAATCATCAAAACTCTTAGTTAAAAAAATAGAAAATGATCCGTGGGACGGAGTAAGAGCACAAGAAACAGAAGGAAATGAACATAATAGTAAAATAGTTTTTTGATAAACCCAAAGATTCGAACATATTCACAAAAGACTCCCTGTTTGGTAAAAAAAAAAAATGTTGGGAGCACTCTCTTATTATTGATTATTTGGAGCATTTCTAAAATATTTTTGTTAATAGCATGCTTTTCTTTTCTTTTCTTTTTTTTTTTACATTTTTTTTTCTTTTAGGCAATTGGGGTTAAGTGACTTGCCCAGGGTCACACAGCTAGTAAGTGTTAAGTGTTTAGTCTGAGGCCGGAGTTGAACACAGGTCCTCCTGACTTCAGGGTTGGTGCTCTATCCACTGCACCACCTAGCTGCCCCCAATAGCATACTTTTCTAATTTTGAGAATTATCTTTGCATGACCTTTAACTTCTCCATTTGGGAAACAGGCAAATAAATTATGATGTATGAATCTAATAAAATTTTATTGTTCAGTAAGAAAGTATGAAAGGGACAGATTTAGAAACCTGTGTGTTTGATGCATTGATACAGAATGAAATGAGCAAAAGCAGGAGAAAAATTTACGCAATGACTGCATCATAAAGGAAGACAACTTTGAAAGACTTAAGAATTCTGGCCAATGCAATGTTGAGTCAAAACTGCAGATGACCAATAATGAAATATGTTTCTCATCGCTTGATAAAAGAGGTGATGGAATAGAGGTGAAGAGTGACATATATATTTGGGACATGGCAAATAGATGGATGTGCTTTGGTTGACTATGCTCATTAGTTATAAGAATAGATTTTTAAAAATTGATGCGAGGAGAGAATTGGGGGAAGGGGGTAATGAAAATTATATTTTTTAAAAAAGAGTGTCAAAGAAGCCTTAAAAAGAGTGCACAACACTGAATATAAAGAGGTTCACACAGAACAAAAGACAATTGGAATAGCTTTAAAACTAAAGTGTGGTATGCATCACATCCTTAAAAATTAAATGTAATACAGATTTGTCTTTTCATGTACAACCTTCTTTATTTTATTCTATGTAAATGGAAAAAAAACTTGGCTGGCATTTTTCAAGTTCAAGTATCTTTTCAAAGGAAAAAAATTAAAAATTATTTCCTGATTCATTGTATGTACTATTATTTATTCCTTCTTTCATTTTTGTCTTACAGAGTTAAAACTTTTGATGTATTGGTTTTGAGCTCCATCTTCTAAGCAGTTTCTATGTTATTGTCTTTTTAGGTTATGGCCCTGTTTTATGTTGGTGACTCACACTCAGAATTACAAATTCCCAGTCGAAGTAACAATAGATAGAAATAGTCCCCCTGCCCATTCCTCCTTACCTATCTGGGCAGAATTAGTACTGCTTATAGAGGGGGTAGAACATGGACTCAGAGATGAGATGGCATAGCCATTGGGAAGGAGAGTGATCATGGGATGGCAGGGGGTACACATGGACTACAGGATTTGAGACACAGGGTAAGTTCTATCCACTCTGTGGGAGGTGTGCAAATGGAGTTTCTGCAGCAGGGAGGGTCCCAAGATGAGCCCCAGGGATAAGCCTGTGAGTCACTGTGAGTCTGATGGGGGAGGTGGGGAGAAAGAGTGCTGAGAAAATGCTTTAAAGTCCCCCCAGTGTTTATTCTTAGGGAGTTAACTTAGTAATTGTTCTGTGGGTTCAGCTGTAATTGTCTTATGTCAGATACATAGTTCCTTTTTTGGAAGGGTTGGAATGGTCTGGAATAAGTGACCAATCTACTCTTTTCTTGGGGAGGTCCTTTCAAAACATTTACCAACCAGCCCATTTTTCTTTGAAATGTATCCACAGACACAATTGAAATCGTATCTGAAATAATGGAAGTTTCTTAGTTCAGTTGCCTAAAATATTAAAAACGCATCCTTTTCCGTGTGCCATAGAGATTAAAAAGCTCCAATTTAAGAGTCATGGAAATGAAAGGTGAGTTTAATGAAGCTAATTGCTCAATTAGGTGGTGGGTGATTAGAACAGTGTTTCTCTTTTCAGCTGAAAATTTTGATACTGGCTGGTTTACTGCTGCCCTGCTCTGCCATACACAAATTTGTTCAGCTGTAAAATGTTGCAAATGCGTGGTGGAAAAATCAGTGCTTTTTTCAAGGCCTTAGATTTTTAAATACTTTGATAAGTCCCCTATTTGTTAGTACTCTTTTCCTTTTCAAATTGCCTTTTATTTATCTTTTTAAGAGGGGTGTCTCTCCTGCACCCACCCACCAGCAGAATGTAAGCTGTTTCTTATAGATAGGGTAGGCATTTAATAAGTCTTTATTTAGTTGACTTGATTAAAAGGAGCTCTGTAAGAGCACAGGGTTTGGAGTCAGAAAGCCTTGTTTTGAAGCCTGGCTTTCCTGCTTAATACTTTTGTGATATTAGGCAATTTACCTCTCTTTGTGCCTCCATTTCCCTCTCTGTAAAATGAAGAGTTCAGACTGAATTACTTATAAAGTTTCTTCCAGTGTTAAATACTATGAGCCTCTAAAATTATTCAAATTATATATGCATATTATATCATATCTAAAATATGTGTTTTGTATATATGCTAATATCACCTCCGTCACTGAGTGTATTCTTCACCTTCCTTACTCGAGAAGTCATCTATTGTAATAAAAAATTTTTAAAAAGAGAAAAAAATGTCACTTCGACAAAACTAAACTCCAAACCAGTCAACGTGATTCTGTAATAATTCTGTAGTTTGTGTTTGGAGTGCAATGCTCACTGTTAACTACTTCATATAGATTGATTATAGTGTTTGATAAATTCATCACGAGAGAATGACACCTTTTAGAAACCACCTTCTGGGA
>NW_020954592.1:10270764-10272166 GCF_900497805.2 Vombatus ursinus | reverse complement strand
AAAAAAAAAAAGGAAAAAAAAAACAGAAACCACCTTCCCAGAAGAGTAAAGAAAACTTCGTTGTAATTAATCTTTTATTTAAAATTTAGTCAAAGTTTAGATGCCTTTATACTGACCAGAACACAATATTATGGGCATGGATAAGAAATAAGAGAGAGAGAGCTTGCTTTGATGGAACTTAGCCTACCTGGGGAGACCAGCAAGCAGGTATATAAAATGATGCTTTAGAATAGCATATTTGTGCAAAATTAGTTTAATTTGAATATATGTGTTGATAGGACACTGAGTGAAGGAGTCATCAGTGAGGTAAAGATGAAGGACAACTTACTGAAGGTGATGAATTTTGAACTATTCTTTTTTCCTCAAATTTTGTCTATTTTCTTTTTTAAATTTTCTTTCACTTAATAGTATTTTATTTTTTTCCAATTACATGCAAAGATAGTTGTCAACATTCCCTTTTTTATTAATTTATTTTGATTTATCAACAATCATTTCCATACGCTTAAATTTTTCTCCTCCTCCCTCCCCATCTCCTTCCCCAAGACAGCGTGCAATCTGATGTAGGCTATACATATACATTCCTATTAAACATATTTTCACATTAGTGATGTTGTAAGGAAGAATTAGAACCAATAGGAGGAACCACCAGAAAGAAGAAATAAAACACAACAGAAGAAAAAAAAATAGCAGATAGTGTGCTTCAATCTGCATTAAAACTCCATAGTTTGTTCTTTGCATGTCGGTAGCATTTTCCATCATAAGGCCTTTGGATATGTATTGCTGAGAATATTAGTCATCGCACATCATGGCTGTTACTGTGTACAGCATTCTCCTGGTTCTGCTCACTTCACTCAGCATCAGACCATGCAAGTCTTTCCATGTTTTCAACATTCACTTTTACAAGATTTTGAGTTCTAAATTTTTTCTCTCTCCCCTCCGCTCTCCCCAAGACGGCATGCAATCTGTTATAAGCTATACATGTACCATTATATTAAACATATTTCCACATTATTCATGCTGTGAAAGAAGAATCAGAACAAAAGGGAAAAACCACGAGAGAAAAAATAAAAACAAAACAAAAAAAAGAGAAAATAGTACGCTTCGATCTTCATTCAGATTCCGTAGTTCTTTCTCTGGATATAGATAGCTTTTTCCATCATGAGTCCCTTGGAATTGTCTTAGATCATTGTATTGCTGAGCAGAGCTAAATCTGTCAAAGTTGGTCATTGCACGATGTTGTTGTTACTATCTATAATGTTCTTCTGGTTCTGCTCACTTTACTCAGCATCAGTTCATTTAAGTCTTTCCAGGTTTTTCTGAAATCTGCCTACTCATATCATTTCTTATAGAATAATAGTATTCCATTACATTCATATACCACAACTTATTCAGCCATGCCCAT
>NW_020954592.1:10270544-10270656 GCF_900497805.2 Vombatus ursinus | reverse complement strand
ATGGGCATCCCCTCAATTTCCAATTCTTGGTCACCACAAAAAGAGCTGCTATAAATATTTTCCCTTTTTTATGATATCTTTGGAATACAGACCTACTACTGGTATTGCTGGA
>NW_020954592.1:10270333-10270497 GCF_900497805.2 Vombatus ursinus | reverse complement strand
TCAAAGGGTATGCACAGTTTTATAACCTTTTGGACATAGTTCCAAATTGTTCTCCAGAATGTTCAGATTAGTTCCAGATTAGTGCAAAACTCCACCAACAATGCCTTAGTGTTTCAATTTTCCCACAGCTTCTCCAACATTTATCATTTTCCTTTTTTGTCATA
>NW_020954592.1:10230882-10270281 GCF_900497805.2 Vombatus ursinus | reverse complement strand
TTAGTCAATCTGATAAGTGTGATATGGTACCTCAAGAGTTGTTTTACTTTACATTTCTCTAATCAATAGTGATTTAGAACATTTTTTTCATATAACTATAGATAGCTTTAATTTCTTCATCTGAACTGCCTGTTTATATCCTTTGACCATTTATCAATTGGGGAATGACTTGTATCCTTATAAATTTGACTCAATTCTCTATATATTTTAGAAATTAGCTCTTTATCTCTGCTTCCCTTCTAATCTTGGTTGCATTGGCTTTGTGTAAAAACTTTTTAATTTAATGTAATCAAAATTATCCATTTTGCATTTTGTAATGTTCTCTGTCTCTTGTTTGGTCATAAATTCTTCTGTTCTCCATAGATCTGACAGGTAAACTATTCCTTGCTCCCCTAACACCTTTATGTCTGAATCATGTACGCATTTTGACCTTATCTTGGTTAGGGTGTAAGATGCTGGTCTATGCCCTACTATTTCTGCCCTACTATTTTCCAGTTGTCCCAGCAGTTTTTGTCAAATAGTGAGCTCTTATCCCAGAAGCTGGAGTCTTTGGGTTTATCAAACTGTAGTTTGATAGTAGTCATTGACTACTGTGTCTTGTGTTCTTAATCTATTCCACTGATCCACCATTCTATTTCTTAGCCAGTACCAAGTGATTTTGATGACTGCTGCTTTGTAATACAGTCTTAGATCTGGTGTGGCTACCACCTTCGCTTGCTTTTCTTTTCATTAATTCCCTTGATATTCCTGACCTTTTGTTCTTCCAGATGAATTTTGTTATTATTTTTTCTAGCTCTATAAAATAATTTTTGGTAGTTTGATTAGTATGGCTTGGAATTGTAAATTAATTTAGGTAGAATTGTCAATTTTGTCTATTTTCAATGGACAGTTATTTTATCTCCCTCCCATCCCTCTTACTGATGTAAAAAAAAAAAAGATAAAAGCAATCCTCTTATAATAACTAAGCATAGTCAGATAAAAAAATGTCTATTCTTGCATCTTGTAACTATCGCTTCTCTGTCAAGAGATGGGTAGAATGTTTCATCTTTTGATCCTTTGAAGACATGGTTGGCCATTAAAATGATCAGAATTCTTAAGTCTTTTTGTCATCTGACAGTGTTGTTATTATATAAATTGTTTGACTACATCTATATCAGTTCATTCAAACAAGTCTTCCCAGGTTTCTCTGAAAACATCCTTTTAATTATCATTTCTTACAGCACGATAGTTTCCCTTTACACTTATGTACCATAATTTGTTCAGCAGTTCTCCATTAAACTGTTCTGCCAAGTTTTCAGTTAAACTGATTTTTTTTTTCTTTAGGCAATTGGGGTTAAGTGACTTGCCCAGGACAGCTAGTAAGTGACAAGTGTTTGGTCTGAGGCTGGACTTGAACTCAGGGCCTCCTGATTTCAGGGCTGGTGCTCTATCCACTGTGCTACCTAGCTGCCCCTTAAACTGATTCTTGAACCCCTGTTGTTGAGGGGTACAGTGGGGAAGCAGAATCTATTTGGGAGGCAGTGTGCTATGGTTCAGAGAGCCCTGGGTTTGGAGTCAGAAGATTAAATAATTAACGTGCATTTATTTAGTGTCTACTATGTGTCTATTTCTATTGCTATTGCTATTTATTTATTGATGGACCTATTATCACAATATTAGTGAATGACCGACCATGACAGTCAGGATCAGCATGACGATAAGAGACACCCTTTAAATATACCTAGGGAAGTTAGGTGATGAAGTGGATAAAGCCCTGGGCCTGGAGTCAGGAAGATTAGAGTTCAAATTCAGATTTAGATTAGCTGTTTTGTCCTGGGCAAGTCATTTAACCTCTCCTGCCCCAGTTTCCTCATCTGTAAAATGGGGGCAATAACACTTACTTCCCAGGGTTGTTATGAGATAATATTTGTAAAGCCCTTTGCAAACCCTAAAGCATTATATAAATGTTAGCTATTACCATTATTACACTATTAAAAAATAATTTTGCTTAAGCAAGCAGTTCTTTTCTTGATGAAACAATAGAGTATCATGGCATAACAATGGCATTGGGGAACAGAGAATTATCTAATTACCAGCTTTTCAAGTTATTCTGAAAGAGCGTGGCCACCCGGTATGAATCACTTTGGCTTGAAGTCTAATAAAATTCACAGCATGGTGGGATGGCTTGTTATGGGATTTTATTTTATGTCTTAGTAGATTTTTAATAATCAGTACAAAGACTTGATAAAGACAATTAAGAACTTAATCACATGCAGTTATGTTTGAAGAGTTTTTGTGTATTGACAGTGAGGTCTTGTTTGGGTAGGCACAATTTATCTTTGTCCTTGAAATGTTGCATTCTAATTCAGGGCCAGGAAATTCCAAGTAGTCTTGTGTTCCCTCTGGAAAAGCATACAGTGATTTCCCAGATCTAAATCTCACATCAAATATAGGAGGGAGAGGGAATTCCACGTAATATGAATGGCCTGTCCAGAATGGGGCTAGGAAGGGCAGAAAAGGGTTATAACGAAGGATATTGCCAGAGCCCAGGCACAGTGTTCTGAAGACCATCTCACGAGGCAGGATATGGGGATGGATTTGCGAGAGGCTGCCCCCAACGCCTGGTGCGCTGTTACATCAAACTCTCGCTGGGACACAGGTCAGGCTTTTCTGTATGCACAAGGGAAGCTCGGATGTTTTATATGGAGGAATAAGCCCTCTGGTTTACTGATTTACCAGCTCTGATGTCATAGGCAGGGAAATGTTTGTCATCTAGGAAGCTAGAAATGTCTGCCCTGAAGGTTCCTGGCATAGCAGACACCAGATATGGGAGATTCTAGAGAACGGGCAGAGTAAGAAGGGAATGGTACTGGGCAGGTGGAGGCGGCCTGGACAAATCACCAATGGCCTGTAAATCAGGGGTCCTTAAACTGTTTTTGTGTGATGGTCCTTTTGGCAGCCTGGGTAAGTCACTTAACCCCTGCTTGTCTCAAGTTTCCTCTTCTGTAAAATGGGGGCAATAATAGAACCCACCTCCCAAGTGTTCTCAAAGTAGTGTTTTAAAATGCATACAGTAGAATTCTTAGTATTAAAAAGGAAACCAAACATTGAAATGCAGTTATCAAAGCATTTTTTTAAATAAGCGCACAGACCTCAAGAGAATTGAACATAGTTGCAATTTAGGACTGAAATCATTTAGCTCTCCTCTTTTGTCTTTTGTATTTGATTAGTTTTGTTTAAGAAGGACTTGGGGAATGATGCAGCTGTTTGTTAGCAGCAGTTGACTTGGGCACAAAAAGGGTTGGGGTGGGGAGGAAGTTAATCCTTAGATGTTTGGCTGCACACCAAGGCGATTTTCAAAAATGTATTTTTAAAAAATCTCCAGTGCTTCCTCTAACTTCGGAGGAACGCTTCTTTAAATTAACTGTTCCCACTATTGTTTCCCTGGCACAGACCCTCACTAACATCCTCCTGAATGATTAAATAAAGCTTCTCAATGTTTTCCCTCCTCCATCTTCAGAGGCCTCCACCGCAGTGTAACCCTGAGTTCAGATGTGGCCTCAGACACTTACTAGCTGTGTGACCTTGGGCAAGTCACTTAACTCTGCTTGTCTCAATTTCCTCATCTGCAAAATGAGCTAGAGAAGGAAATAGCAAACCACTCTAGTATCTTTGCTAAGAAAACCCCACGGACAATATGGCCCATAGAGCTCATGAATAGTTGGACACAACTGAACAATATGTACATGTGTATGTGTGTGTACACATACACAAATATATTCACATTTGAATAGGCATCTCATGCTGGAGTCAGGAAGAATTGAGTTCAAGCGGGGCCTTTGAGGCTTACTAGCTGTGTGACCTGGGCAAGTCACTTAACCTCTGTTGGCCTTAGGTTCCCCATCTGTAAAATGGGGATGATAATTGTAGCACTTACTTCACAGGGTTGTTGTGGGGATCAAAATGAGATAAGATTTGTAAAAAGCGTTTAGTGCAGTGCTTGGGACATTGTAGATGCTATATAAATACTTATTTCCTTCCCTTCCCATTTTTAAAGCCAGTGCTGTAAAGAAGATACAGTGGTAACTAGAGTCAGAAAGATTAGGGTTCCAATCCTGTTTGTGACACTAGTTCTAACATCTTTGGCAAGTCACAGCCTCCTCTGAGCCCTAAGGTTTAGCTTAAGTTGTGAATCTGATGATAAAAACCACATATTGAATGGGCCTTAATTCCTTCCTCCCCTGCTCCCCAGGAAAGGAGTCACATTTCACATCCACATTTTCAGTCCCTTATCAAGTGGTTCTAGGATATGCCTTCATTCAAGTAGCAGGGATTGCAACGTGTTTTTTTGAATTGCTCGGGCCTATCACTGCATCTGGTCAAGGCACATATGGTCAGACTGAGCGAGGGTTCACAGCTGACAGAGAGGATGAAGAGAATCCCCAGAGGGCCAGATTTCATTCTGATGAGGTTTAACTCTAAGCACTTTATGTAATTAAGCCAGTCATCAGCACTATTAATATAAAAATTGTTTGCTGGTACTGAATTAGGTTTACAGTCTATGCCAGGAAATTGGACTCTTCAAACACTATTTCATGTACTAATGATCTTAATCAGGTCCTGCAGCCCTTTCTTAACCGATCAGATTAGGGAGTGGGAGGAAAGCCTGAACAACACCAAAATAATCTTTTTAAGCCCATTACCTCTTACTCCCCACTCCCGCCTTCGCTTTGATTATTAGCAGCCCTTTGATCTTTAGCTGGTACACTGGTAAGATTTATAGCTGGTATGTTTGTAAAGCCCCCAATGGTGAGCCCTAGGAGCAGAGGGGTCTCCAGTCTGCCTAAGAATAGAAGAAAACAGGCAAGGGTCAGAAAGGGAGCAGGTGGAAACTTTGATCAGCAGTGAGACTGGTCCCCAGAGTGACCACTGCATTTCTGGACTGGGTGAGATAGGGAGACCCAGTTTCCAAATATGTATGTGAATACATGCCTCTACACAAGTACATATGTCTATATGTAGCTAAGACACACACACACACACACACATGAAATCACAAATGTCACATACACATATGTATCCATGACACACATTTCATACATGTATATACATATGCTTCACTAACATGTACACGTATTATATTGTGTATTTCTATCTAAATATATATTTATACATATCTGTATATGTATTTATAGCATATAGTAGCATCTATATGTATGTGTATATGTATATGTGTAGAGGCAGTGGAAGAATACCTTCCCAAGTTCAAATCTGGCCTCAGACATTTACTAGCAGTGTGACCCTGGGCAAGTCAGTGAACTACGTTTGCCTCAGTTTCCTCATCTGTAAAATGAACTGGATAAAGAAATGGCAAATGACTCTAGTATCTTTGCCAAGAATACCCTAAATGAGGTCACAGAGTCAGACATGATTGAACAATAACAACAATGCCTATATGTATAGTATGTATGTGTATATAGTACATATAGCATATAGTATATATGTATATGTGTGTATATATGATCTGCACACATGTATGTGTCCATGGGGTTTTCTTGGCAAACATACTGGAGCCGTTTGCCATCTCCTTCTCCGATGAATCACTTTTTGTCAGAAGTCTCCATTATGACCTATCTATCTTGGGTAATCCTCCACAGCATAGCTCATAGTTTCATTGAGCCGTGCCAGCTTTTTGTCACAAGTCTGTGATCCAGGAGTTGAGATATATACAAGTATATGTATATGTATGTGTATGTGTATGTTTGTGTACGCGGGGAAAGAGGGAAAGACAGAGAGACAGAGAGACAGAGAGGGAGAGGTTAGTGTCAAACATCTACGGATCTTGGCTTTTGAAATCAAAGTTCTTCAAAGGCTATCTAAGTCCAAACCCCTTCATTCTGCAGAGAAAATTGAGGCCCAGAGAGGACAAAGAATTACCTTAGGACATAGGGATCATTCAGGGACACCTCTGAAATTTGAACCCAGGGCCTCTGACTCCAAAGCTATCCTGTATTTCCACTGGAGAGAAGGGAAACGTATTGAGGCAAGAAAGTTACTTATTTATTAAGAGTGTACTTTGTATTTATTCTAGGGCTTTGAACTAAAAAGGCTTTCATGTACTGGGGGAGTATGATGTGCCCTTAGATCTCTAGGTGCTATCAAACTCAAATATGGCCTATGATGTCATTAAACATGTCCTTCATCTTTACACAGATTTTGTGTCTGATTGGTCTCCCATGCATGATGCTGCTGTTAATGGACGTCTCTTTTCTCTAAGGATGCTCATCAGTCAGGTAGCTTTTAACCTAATATTATTGATATTTACTAAATTAATGTCTTATTATTAAGGTTAAAGTAATTTTTGATATTAGTAATATCTATTGATTATTAACACAACAAATATAATTACTATATGTAAATTGATACAATTAATATAAATAAAGAATACAGTTGTCAGTTTCAGGCCCTTGCTCCTAGATCACATTTTGATGTTTCCTGCAGAATGGGGATAGTAACATCCCTTCCCACCGTTCCTTAACTTAGAGGAATACTAGGACAGTTAATCAGTACAGGTATATCTTGCTTTATGTAAGAGGGAAGTCAATAATAATTGACATTCATACAGTACTTTCAGCATTTGCAAAAACATCTGACACATATCACCTCATCTAGTCCTCACAATCCTGGGAGATTAGTGTTTC
Organism: Vombatus ursinus; assembly: GCF_900497805.2. Classification (NCBI taxonomy): domain Eukaryota; kingdom Metazoa; phylum Chordata; class Mammalia; order Diprotodontia; family Vombatidae; genus Vombatus; species Vombatus ursinus. Next base: position 10,263,601 of record NW_020954592.1, on the reverse strand, counting down.
AACGCTTATCATCCCTGTTTTACTTATAATAAAGGAATAGAACCTGAGAGAAGTTATGTAACTTAAGATCTTAAGATCAGTTGGATAAGTATTTATCAAGGTTTTAGGGGATTTGTGCTGAGTAGCTAGGTGGTGCAGTGGATAGCATACTGGACTGGAAATTTAATGAGTTAAAATTTGGCTTCAGACACTTACTAGCTGTGTGACCCTGGACAAGTTATTTAACCCCATTTGCCTCAGTTTCCTCATCTGTAAAATGAGATGGAAAAGGAAACAGCAAACCATTCCAGTGTCTCAAGTGGGGTCCCACATAGTCAGACACAACTGAGCAACAAGAAGAAGGATAAATTGAAGATAATCGATGGAACAGAGGCACTAGCATTAAGGATGATTAGATAGACGGCAGACTTTTAGCTGAGACTAGAAGCAAGCCCAGGCTTCCATGAGGAAGTGAGGAGAGAGATTTCCAGGCATGGGGGACAGCCAGTGAAAATGCAGGGAACTGGGAGATGGTGTGTCATATTGAAGAAGAGGTGAGTAGGGAGTATATTCCAGGCATAGATATGGGCATAGATAGGGCAAAGTCACAGAGCCTGGGGGTGGAGTGCTGTGTGTGCTGAAAAGAGACAAGGCCAGTCTGATTGGAAGGCAGAGTGTGTGGGAGGGGGAGTATTGTCCAGTGAGGCTGGAAAGATAGGTGTGGTCAGGGGCTTTAAAAATCCAACTGAGGAGGTCATGTAGGTACTTCAAAGCAATAGAGAGTCAATGACTCAAGCCATTGCTGGATTAAGGAAGTGACATGTTCAGATTGGTGGTTAAGAAAAAATCACTTTCATAGCAGTGGGAAGAATGAACTGAAGTGTGGGGAGACCAATTAGGTAGGCCATTGAATAATTTGAGTGAGATGTGATAAAAGCCTGAACTAAGGATCATTGATTTAGCACTGGAAAGGATGTCAAAGGCTATCTAGTTAACCTCACTCATTTTACAAATGAAGAAACTGAGACCCAGAGATTCAAAATAACTTTACTAAGGCCACACAAGTAATATGAGTCAGAATTTGAACCCAACTCCTCCGATACTAGAGTCATGTGGTTAATAAGTATATACAGCAGGATTTAAGCCCAGGCTTTCCTAATTCCAGATTGCTATTTTATCTACCTTGCTAGGTAGACTCTTTGGAAAATATTAATCTACTCTGAATTTTATTAAGCTGCTTTGAAATCTTATGCTCCGAATCATATTTCCTCTTTGACTTATATTATAATTCCAGATATTTGAACCAGGAGACATTTCAGAGCAGTTTGATATGGGAGTAAAAAATACAGACGTGACTCTTTTGGAGGGGAAAAAATAAGCCCTGTTTAATATGTAATCTTGTCAGTGAAGTTGAGACTTATCTACAAGTTAGTGTGTATTTTGTCTTCAGTTGACACTGGTCGTTTTTAATTGAGTTGGTTTCAATCGTTTCTGACTCTTTGTGACCCCATTTGGGGTTTTCTTGGCAAAGATACTGGAGTGGTTTGCCATTTCCTTCTTCAGCTCATTTTACAGACGAGGAAACTGAGACAAATAGGATTAAATTACTTGCCCAGGGTGACATAGCTATGAAGTGTCCGAGGCCAGATTTGAACTCACAAAGATTAGTCTTTCTGATTCCAAGTCTAGTGCTCTATCCACTGTCACCTAGCTGTCCATTCTTAATACTTCAGAGTTTCTATGCTCACTAGCTACTTTTTCCAGTATAGAAAAGATATATTCATTCAGACTTCAGTGATTTTGAATTTGGGATAACTCACAGAATGACATTATGATGAAACCAGTTTAAATTTCTGTTCAAAATCCCTATTTATATATTGTTCAAAATATTCTGTTCTTCTGGAAAAGAGAATACTGATAAAGAAAACTATAAACCGGTTTCACTAATTTCAATTTCAGTACATGAATGTAATAAGCACAAAATAATAAGCAAAATATTAACTGAGTTAACTAAAAATCATTGTTCACTGCATTCAGATTATATTAACAGTGATGTAAGGAGATTTCAGCATTTGGAAAATGATTAACATAATGTCACTAAGAAAAATTTGAAAAGTCATGTGATTACCTCATTAGACTATTGAGAAAATCTAATCAATTTATGATAAAAATATTAAGAAGAGTATATGTAGAGGATTTTTGTTTTCCAATATAGCAAAAGGCATCTATCTGAAACTAAGTGCCTATATTATGGGCAATGGAGAAGAATTAAAAGCCATCTCACTAAAACGGTGCCACTTTCACTACTTCTATTTGATGTTACTTTGTTGTTTTTGCTGTTCAGTCCTGTCTAACTCTTTGTGATCCCATTTGGGGTTTTCTTGGCAAAGATGCTGGAGTGGTGTGCCGTTTCCTTCTCCAGTTCATTTTATAGATAAGGAACTGAGGCAAACAGGGTTAAGTGACTTGCCCAGGGTCACATTGTTAGTGTGAGATTTGAACTCAGTAAGATAAGTCTTAATGATTCCAGGCCGAGCATTCTTTCCACTATGCCACCTAGCTGCCTTTTATATTACTTTAGGAAAGTATTATATTAGAAAATTGCAGTAAGCTATGACAAGGAATTAGAAGAATTAACACTGGAAATGAAGAGAGCACAGCATCATTATTTGTAGATGACTAGATTATGTGTCTAGAAAATACAAGTGACTCAAAAACGTATTGAGAAAATAAAATTAACAATGTTGAAGTTTGTAAGATAAGTTTATACAATCACTTATATCCTTGTGTACTACTGATAAAGAGCAGAATAGAATATGTATTTAAGGCATAAATCTTATTTACAACAACAAAATTAGGGAATTGATAAGCTTAATTACTCATGTGGCATTTACAAAGATAACTATGAAATATTAGCCACAGAAATAAAAGAACTGAATAATTAGAGAGATAATCAATTTTCATGGATGGGTTGGATTAACAAAGAAGATAATATTTGTTAAATTAATTTATAGATTATTTATTTAATTTATAGATTTAACATATAGGTTTAATAGAATAGCAATAAACATATCAAAGGGCTTATTATTATTTCATTTAGTATGTAGAAGATTGAGTAGGGGAGTAACATATTCAGATCCATGCTTAAGAAAAATCGCTTCCATAGCAGTGGGAAGAATGAACTGAAGTGTGGGGAGACCATTAGGTAGGTTCAATATTCTTATTCGATTACAAAAATGTCATTTTTTTTCTACCTGCTCAGTAGTCTACAGAACATCAAATAGAAAGGAATAGTAACAGGACATCAACTAATCAGACAGTTTTTATAAAAACCTCAACAATAACAAAAAAGATGAGAACAAGGTGATAATAATAACAATAAATAGTAATAATAATAATAATGCCATTTATGTAGTCCTTTAACATTTGAAAGGCACTTTTGAATATATCACATTTGATTACATAATCACATTTGACCTGTGCTTGCAAAAAAACTGTTAAGATTTATTGCCTTTTCAGGTTGGGAAACTGGTTCGGAGAAATTAAGTCACACGCCCATGGTCAGAGAAGTGGTTAGTCTCAGAGGCATAATTTGCATCCAGGTCCTCCTGATTCCATATCCACCACTTTCCACCATCCTGTAGAGGTTTGGGGGTGGAGGGGAAGTGCAGTCTCAAATATGCAAACTAAAACAACTCTTGAGATGTCAGCTAGAAAATTGACGAACATTAACAAAAACAAGGAAATTCAACTCATTGCTGATGACATTATAAATTGGTGAGAACTCTTCCTTAGGATCATTCTCTTAGGCTGTATTTCCCATGGTGGGATTATTGAGTCAAAAAGAACACTACAAGAGCAATGCAAATAACCATATCCTTTGACCCAGTAATCTCACTATGAGGAATGTGTCCTGAGAGAATTATCACTAATAAATAAGAACCATCTGTACAAGTTATTTATAGTTATATTATTTGTAAAAACCTGGAAACAGCCAAATGTCTGACTGTAGGAAACTTACAGAAGAAAAATTATGGCATGTCTGTGTAATGGTATAGCAGAAGAAGATTTAAAGACAGATATTATATATATATATATTATATATAATTGTTACTATATTATAGTATAGTATTATAAAATGGTATCTTACACGTCTTATGATTCATGGATTTAGAAAGGAAGGGTCTTTAAAGGTCATCTAGTCCAAACCCTTCATTTTACATAGGAGAAAACTAAGACTCAGAAAGGCATATAGCAAGGGAAACATCTTAGATTTGAACCCAGGACCTCTCACACTTAAGGCTTTTTGAGGTGTAGTCCTTGTCCCTTTTAACCTTATTCCCTCTCATGGCATCAACTACTAGGCAGATGACTTCTGTCCTCCAGACTCAAGCAATAAATCAATGAGCATTTATTAAGAGCTTACTCCGTGCCAGGCACTTTGCCAAATTTCCAGATACCCAAAGAACACATTCATGTAGATATCCTAGCATTGTTTCAAACTCAGAATGTTTAAAAGTGAGACATGATCTTTTTCCCTAAATCTGTGCCTCCTTCTACTTTAACTGTTTCATCTACTCTCCCATGTTTGAAATCTCTTATATCACTAATTTCTCATCTTTAGTTATCAGATCCTATTGATTAGCAACATTTTTCACATATTCTCCCCCCGCCTCACCCATTTCCATCTCTTCCAGCCCAGGATACAAAGCTAGTAAATGTCATACATAGGATTTGAACCCAGTTCTCTTGGCTCCCAGTTACACTGTGATAGAAGAGGATATACACAATGTATGTAATGTTATGTAATGAGGGACAGGCCTTCAGTGACATCAGGTGGAATTCTTTCTATCTTTTCTTCTTTCTTTCTCTTTTCCTTCCTTTTCTCCCTCCCTCTCTTTTCTTCCATTTCCCCCTTCCTTTCTTTTCTCTTTCCCTTCCCTCTTTCCCTCTCCTCCTTCCTCCCTCCCTTCCTTCCTTCCTTCTATATTAGCCTCCCAATAGATATTTCCACTGTATTTGCTCCCCTCCAATCCTTCTTTATAACACCATCACATAATCTTCTTATGTATATCACCGTATAACTCTCTTGCTAAATAATCTTCATTGTCCTGTTACCTACCCACTGAAGTTCAAACTCTTTTGCCGAGCATTCAAGGACTTTCACTGTCTGTTGCCACCCTATTTTTCTGCCTTAATTCATATTACTCCCCTCTACACACTCCATTCTTCAGACAATCAACCAATCATTAAACATTTATTAAGCACCTGCTATGTGCCAGGCACTGTGCTAAAGGCTAAGGAAAGAAATGAGACAAAAGACAGTCTTTGCCCTCTGTACTTTACTGCCTCCATGCCTTTACTCTGAATGTTTTATATTTCCTTTCTTCATCTGCTGAATTTGTACTTGTACATTGAAGCCTAATTCAAATGTCACCTCCTTTATGCAGGCTTTCCTGATTTCCCTTATTTGCAACAAATCTTTCTCCTCATACAGCTCCCTGCTTTATCAAAAAATACTGTAACACACACTAAGCATTTAATAAATGGGCAACTAGGTGGTGCAGTGGATAGAGTGCTGGGCCTGGAGCCAGGAAGCCCTGAATTCAATTTTAACCTCAGACACTTACTGGCTGTGTGACGCCAGGCACATAACTTAACCCTATTTGCCTCAGTTTCCTCATCTGTAAAATGAGCTGGAGAAGGAAATGGCAAACCACTCCAGAATCTTTGCCAAGAAAACCCCAAATGGGGATATGAAGAGTCAGACACAACTGAAATTACTGAATGACAACAAAATGTTGAAATGCTTTGAACATAATAGATGTTAGCAGAAATATTTGTTGAATTGAACTGATTTAAACAATTTTAACTAGAAGTGTGTAAATTATTTTATGTTAGAGATTCTTAACCTGGGGTCCATGAACTAAAAAGAAATAATATAACTATTTCAATATAACTGGTTCCCTTTGTAGTCTTACATATTTTATTTTATGTACTTAAAAACATTCTTCTGAGAAGTGGTCCATAGGCTTCACCAGACTGACCACCGAAAGGGTCCATAAAACAAAAAGTAGTTAAAAATCCTTGCTTTAGAGCAAGCTACTGAAATAAAGGAATGAGTAGAAACAAATTGGTCCCTTTTTCACCATCATTAGCTTTACCTCAGGTTTGTTGACAGTTTGTCCTCAATATTCAGACTTGCTTGGCCCTGGGTTACTTAACCTTTAATTTCTTTCTCTAACCCTGATCAATATACCTTGCTGAGGCAAGTTAATTATAGGGAAGGTTTAATTTGTCTTTTTAACTCCAGAAACCTTGCTTCCTTTCTCTGCACTTAGCCAAGAAGCAAGGATGAAGGAGCATGTATATGTGGTATCCTGTCACTAAGCTTGTAAAATCTTCTATGTCCTCCCTCTTTTTCCTTTTTTCTCCCTTTTAGAACAAGCTATTTATCTCTACTATTTCCTTTACCATTTTCACTTCTTTGTAAATAGCTGAGAGGCATCCTTGGTGTGAGGAAGTGCCGGGTAAATTCCTTACTCTGATACATACTGGCTCTGTGACCTTGGAAGGTTCACTCTCAGGGTCCCCTGGAAACTCTCTAAGCTTATAAATTGTAAAATAATTCATGAGTTTCCTTTCCGGAAGCTCCTTATCCTAGTTACATCACCGATCCATTGCTAAATAATCTTTCATTGATAGAGAAAATTTCGTTTCTGAAGAAGGTAGAGGGTCCTTTGCTGTTATTCAGTCATTTCAGTAGTGTCTGACTCTTTGTGGGGTTTTCTTGGCAGAGACACTGGAGTGGTTTGCCATTTCTTTCTCCAGTTCATGCCACAGAAACTGAGGCAAACAAGGTTAAGTGACTTACTCAGGGTCACACAGCTATTAAGTTTCTAAGGCCAGATTTGAACTCAGGTCTTCTTGACGCCAGGTCCAGCACTCTATCCACCGTGCCATCTAGTTGTCCCTGTCCAAGACTGCATGAGTAGTAAGGATTAGAAATGGGATTTGAGCCCAGCTCCTATGAATACAGAAGCCAAGACTTTTTTTTTTTTCCAAAAGAAGATGCCAGACATTTGTCCTCTTGAGGAGCATACATTCTAGTAGGAGGTAGAAGGCAGGTATGTCTTACAGTACAAGCTACTTGAAAAATATAGTAAGGGCTATAACAACATATCATGGAGTGGGCAAGTGGTCATATCTTCCTGGAACATCTGGAAGGGACTCATGAAGAGACCAGCACTTGACCTGGACTCTGCAGGATAGACAGGGTTTTGCTTGGTGAACTTAGAAGGGGAGGGCATTCCAACCAGAATGTTGAATTGCAGCAGATCTGCTAACAATTCATTAATTAAATTAAATTCATTTTGGGAAAAACTATGAGTTAAAGGAGCCTCAGGGTGAGTCTTTTTGTAACATATAATAGTTTGTTGTTAATTTTGAATTTTCATGAAATATGCACATAGATAAAGCACATCTGTGTTTGTTTTTTTCCTTGGGGAAAAAAAAAAAGCCAGTCATGGCAGAAGTAGTAAGTCTAATATATCTGGAGAGCCAATAAATAATTCTTGCTCAGGAACATTCTTCCTTAATCTTAAAATCTGCTCCATCAAGGAGGAAAAAAAAAGAGTTATAATTGTGCTGCAGCTGTCCACAGCATAGCAGAGAAATTTAGAAAGTAGCTGATACCATATCCTGTGGAGGCCTATGGTGTACTCATCCAAGAACAAAAGGCCATACTAAGATTCAGGTGAAGGTCAGTTGGTCAGTCAGCCTTTCATGGATGTTCATTGTGTACCAGATGAGATGAAGTTCTTAAGGAATGGGGAAGACACAGTCCCTGCCCTCTTCAGACTGTGAACGACAAGCAGAGATATAATGACAGCCAGTGGGTTCTTTCTAGACTCTTCTTCAGTGTCACCCTTAAAAGGTCATGGATTTGAGCCCCTTTTGGATCCCACACCTAGTTTATGTCCAGAATATCAGGTACCTCCTAATCTGGGTGGTTTTCCAACTAGAAATGGAAAACAGAGAATGCAGAATTATGTAGGATGAACTCTTTTAAGTGCTCACAAAAATGAAAAATATTGGGATTGTGCCAAATATACTATATGAGGCAATTTATTGAAATGGCATAGGAAAAGAATTTTCATTTTTCTGGGAAGAAAGATCAAGATATTAGAGTCATTAATCAGAGAAACCATGTAATTAAAGTTGCCTCAAAAATATTTCTAAAAATTGAATCTAGTTACCTCGTACCACCTCTGGTGTGAGGGCTTGCTGAAGCCTTTTCAGGGCTGCTCATCCACCTTTGATGTCCACCTGGCCCTTAACTCTCACATGTGGCTCCAAGAAACTGTAACATGTGCAGGAGCCACATGCTGGTAAAACCATCTCAGTAAATGGACTAAACTAGACTGAGGGTAACCGACAGGCCTTGAACCCATTGGTGAATTAGGGGGATGCCTGCCCCAAGCATGTGAAGACTTCCCCGGGTGGAATGGGCAGATGAGAACAATTTGTTCCAATGGCCATGGAGGCAGCTGAAGCAGGTGCTGTGGAGAGCTTAGAGCTTGGCCAGACATTGAAGACACCAAGGTGTCATCCACTGCATCCTGGGCCATCACCAGTTGTCTTGACTTGTGTCCTGCCACTGAACTTTGTTGGCTCTGGAACAGAGAGTGAGGATAACTTTGTGCAACTCTGCCTCACTTAAATCCAACTCACTTGTGATGTCATCGGTCCTCTTCCAAAGGATGAACAACAGCTCCCTAAGGGCCACCCATAAGAAAAAAACAAAAACAGAAAAACAACTTTTGCAAGTCTTCTGATAATTCTCTCAAAGAGTCTCAGTCTAGGGCCAGCAACTTTGACATTTTTCTGTTTTTCTTGTAGAATAAAGCAATCATAGCTCTGAAGCACAACACAGAAGAGGAGTAAATGGCTAAAAAGCCATTTCAGTGTTTCAGGATTGTAGGATCACCGATTTAGAGCTGGATAAGACTTTAGATTGGGGGCAGCTAGGCAGTGCAGTGATTAGAGCACCAGGCCTGGAGTCAGGAGGACTCATCTTCCTGAATTCAAATCTGGCCTCAGACACTTACTGTATGACTCTGTGCAACTCACTTCACCCTGTTTGCCTCAGTTTCTTCAATTGTAAAAGGACCTGGAGAAGGAAATGGCAAACCACTCTAGTATCTTTGCCAAGAAAACCTCAAATGGAATTGTGAAAAGTCTGACATCACTTAATAACAACAACAACCAAGATTTTAGAGGTCAGGGAGCCAATTATACCATAATTTTCCTTAACCCTTGGAGTAATGAGATAATTGATCAACAAGCATTTATTTAAACACCTACTATGTTCAAGGCCAGTGCTTAGTGCTTGGGATACAAATTCCAAGAGTAAAACAGTCCCTACTTTCAAGTAGCTTATAGGCTAATGGGGATTACTGTCATATTTAAGTGCTAAGTAAATTTCAGTTATTATAATTTAAAAAATTGAAAGAATAACCTGGATTTTGACAGGGTACAACAACAAGGATGGGGAAAGGATGGTATAGACCAATTGCATGGATTTCAAACAGGAAATGTTATTGAAGGATAGAGTTAGAGAAAGGATCTGTTGACCCTAAAGATTTACATGAGCTAATGTCTTTGGTCTCTGGGACAGAGAAAACTCAAAGATTGTGTTAAAACTTGAACTGTTGAATAATTTGTACAATTGAATAACAGTTTATTATTTCTCTTACGTCATTTTTCCTACAAATAGATAATATTCATACCCTTATCTCAGAGAAGGCAAGTAAGGCAGATTTAGCAATTTAGAAATGGAGGAAAATTGGGGAAAGTATACTTTTTGAAATATGGCAAAAAATCCCAGAAACTTCTTTCTTCTTTCTTTCTCCATATCTACATTTTCCAGTGGGTCTATGATCTCATTGCAATAGATCTTCACTCAAGAGATGCCAAACACAAACCATTCATGCCTGTTCATACTATACAATTCTTTTTTATAGTTTCCTGTGAATTCATCTGTCATACTGGGGGCCAAAACCTTGATGCTAATACATACCCTAAAAATATAATTTTCTTCATAGAATTGTACGTAATACATTTTTTATGTTCCTCAATCAACAAAATGCTTTAGGTTTCTAAAGGGTGCTAAAATAAATATTTGTTATAATTTCTTTTTTCTTTTCTTTTTTTTAATTTCAAAAAAATGTGCATTTCTAGTCTGAAACACCCACCTGTTACTTCTGACAACATTTAATACTAGGTCCTAACAGTCCATAAGATCTAGTCATGATTGCTATATTGACTCTTGCAGAGTTACTTTAAAGATAACCACCTGGTATTGTAGGTTGGTTTCTACTCCCTTATACTTTGCCTGTTCTCATTTCACAAGGGGTATGGTGTAAACCTCATTACAGCTGATCGAGTATCTCCACTTCATGAAGCTTGTCTAGGGGGCCACTCAACTTGTGCCAGTGTTCTGTTGAAGCATGGGGCTCAGGTCAGTTCCTTTCATATCTCATCTTAGAAACTGGGATGAAAAAAATAAAACTGGTTAATTCCTCCAGGATATTTTTGAGTGCTTTGTTCACACAGATTTTTAGATGCTGACAATGGTTTTCTGCAGAAGATTATATCAGTCAAGTTTTTTTTTTAATCCTAAGAAAAAACTAAAATGATGAATTCCAATTCCAATGAATATTACTGTGATGTCTATATTTTCAGCTCAGAATGACATAGCTCAATAGAGCTGGAAGAGCTCTTAGAAACCATCCATTTACATCTTCCTCACTTTGCTGAATTCAATCTGGCATCCAGGTGGGCCTTATACTGAGACAGTGCACCTCAAGCATGTAAAAATGGGAAATTGCTGTCTCTTAAGAGAGAGCCTGAAACCTTACCATAAGTACATAAATTGACCCTGATTTTCTATCATCATTTTCTTTGGTGCCAACAGGGAATATCTGCTAACAGTTCCTATTTTCTGTGTTTCCTACTTCTCATCCAATTTCTGGGGAGGGAAAAGAACCTGGTAAAGGTATTACTGAGGGAATACATGAGTGATAAATGACGACATACCCAGGAAGACAGGGGTTAACAATCCTCTGACTATTATCTAACATCTCTACTTGGAAAATGTTTTTCAAAGAATGTGCCCCTCTTTTTGTCCCTACCTCCACATCAAGTGTCCAGTTTCCTCTCTAACTGTATTTCACTTCTATTTTAGTATTGATGATATTCCCAAAATGAAAAAAAAAAATTAAAAATTGAAGGCAGTTTGATCCCAGGCCACAGGGAGTTTATTTAAAAATTGCACTGTTAATTATTTGCCTTCCACAGATACATCTGTCTTTTTTTTCTTCTTCAGGTGGATGGAGTGACTGTTGATTGGCACACGCCTCTGTATAATGCCTGTGTAAGTGGAAGCCAGGACTGTGTGAACTTACTGTTAGAACATGGAGCAAGTCCTCATGCTGTGTGTGATCTTGCATCTCCGATCCATGAAGCTGTCAAAAGAGGTGAATTTGCAAAAGATTATGGGCATCTAGGTGGCACAATGGGCCTAGAGTCAGGAAGACTCTTCTTCCTGAGTTCAAATCTACCAGTGTGACCCTGGGCAAGACAGTTAGCCATGTTTGCCTCAATTTCCTGTAAAGTGAGTTAGAGAAGGAAATGGCAAACCACTCCAGTATCTTTGCCAAGAAGAGTCCAAAAGAGGTCACAGAGAGTCAGATGCAACTGAAAAACCATCAAATGACATCTTTCTGATTGCACCATTAGCAGTTCTCAGCTCCTTTCTTTTTCTTTCCCTCAATCCCAACTTTCTTAAGGAGGGAGACTGCCTTTTGGGGTTTTGTCTTTGTATCCATATCACCTGTTTTGCAACAGGGGCTTAATTCTTATTGAGCCAGTGAGTATCACCTTGCACTTGAAAGAAAACAAGCTAACAGAGGGATGTTTCAAAGCTTTTATGAGGACCCCTGCCCCAAATAAATCAGGTGTTAAAATAAAAAGTATATAGGTCCTATTATTTAAAGTCATCAAAAAGAATTAAAAAACCAATTGTCACAGAGCCAGGGCCCTTTGTTAAGCAAAGTTGGTCAGTTTCTTATCTGGAAAATATTTTTGCAACTGCAAGAGGCTGTAGCCTAAGAATGCTAATTCTTTTTTCTTTTCCATGAATCCCAAGCTTTCATGTTTAGCTCTGGAGGGTTACTGCAAATTCTTTATTTCCTGCTGAATGAAAAGGAAACTGGTTTATTAAGAGAAGAACTGGCTCTATCTTATATTCACTGCACTAGTACTAGTGTAAAGATTTATGGAAACTTTAAAAAAAAGAACACATTTTTAAAATCTGAAGTTTTGGACTTAAAGACCAGCCAGTTCAGTTTAATCTGGCCATGTTTGCCTTACATGTTTGCTCCCTGATCATCATTATGTACCTCTTTTTTTCCTCAGTTTTATATGTGGACACCAGAGGCATCTGCAAGCTCAATTTGAGCAAGGTTTTTCAACCTTTTTGTTTTTGCCTGTCTCTTGCCCCACACTCCTAGGCCCTGTAGTGAGCCTACAGAGGATGAGTTTACATCTTTGCCCCCAAATCCACATGGGGTGCCTGATTTCCTCCCCAACTGTATTTTATTTCTATTTTAGTACTGATAATATATCAAGAATGAAAGAAAAATAAAGGCAGTTTGTCCCAGGCCACTGGAAGTTTTTTTGTTTTTGTTTTCAGAATTAGCCCGCTAATTAATTTCCCCTCCATCACAACCTTCCTGAGAAACCTTATCATGATACGGAGTTCACCTGAGGTTCATGAAGGCTCTGCCAGCTGAATGGGAGTGTTTGACAGGTCCTTCCATGCTGGAAAGTCTTCAAATGCAGCTTGGCAATGGACTGACTGTGTTTCTGTCCTTTGAGGAGCAGCCTAGTTAAGTTCAAACAAACCCCTCACCAAAGGGTAGATAACCAGATGGTAAAAAGCTTGGCCACAGCACTCATGAAAGGGATGGAGGGGATAGGATGGCTGTGGGTGGAGGAGAGACTCACAGGTGTTTAAAGCAAAGGTCTTAGAAGCATTCAGATTTTCTGTTTGAACTTGCTCACTCTCTGCTCAGCTTTATAGATAAGCCATTTCCAGATATCAAGGTCTGGCAAGAGGAAAACCATTGCCTTTAAATAAGATACATTATGCTATGTCTTGCTACTAGACTCAGATGACCGTGGAGAAGAGAATGAGGCTGACGACTTTGCACAGCTCTGCCTCACTTAAATCCAAATCACTTGCAAGTCAAGGCATCACCCTCTTGATGTCATTGGTTCTTTTTGAGAATGAAGGACACACAACAATCAACAGCAATTATACTATTAACTGACTGTTTTGTCTTTGGCCCGTAGGTCACCTGGGGTGTATGGAATCCCTTGTATCTCATGGAGCAAATATAAATGAAAATATCAGACACCTTGGCACTCCTCTTTATGTGGCTTGTGAAAATCAGCAGATAGCCTGTGCAAAGAGGCTACTTGAATCAGGTAAAAAATGAAATAAAATAAAGTAAAGTATATTATTTAAATAAAATTTAAATTTTAAATAAAAAGAAATAATTTTATAATTTATAATAATATAGAATTTATGTAATACACAAATAGAAAAGTTTATAATGTATAAATATATAAATAATGTATTTTATTATTATTTTATAAAAATATCTATATTTATGATAATATATTAAAATATTTATAGTAAATATATAATACTATTTTCCAAACCTTTTTCTTGTTCTGTTTACAATTTTTCATGTGAGATTTCATTCCCTTTTTCCTTTTCCCAAATATATGCATACACTCCAAATTTCTTGCAAAACTGATATGACTATAATTGCATTCTTTGTTATCCTAGATCCCATTCTGTGCTTGCAGTCACAACCAAGAGTGAACCCCTCCCTACCCCTAGCCCGTTTTTTCCCCCCATCTACTGTGAACATCTTCCAATAAAACTTGCCTGCTCATTACCCTTCAGTCATGCTTTCTTTTATTCTGTCATTGTTTCTTTCCTTATGTTCTTCCTTCTTCCTGGAGTATGGTTATCTTTCCTCTCTGCTTTTCTGAATGCTTCCCATGTTCAAGATACTGATGAAGTCCCGCCTTCTCTGTGGATACCTTCCTAACCGCTCCAGAGAGGCTCCTTCCCCTGGACTACTATAGCTCTTATGGTCTGTACCTCCCTGCTAGTATTTATTGTCTTGTGTTGTACTTTGATATGTGGGCATGTATGTGTATGTATATGTATATAGATCTATGTATTTAAAGATCTATACATAGATCTTGTATGTGAAGATGTATATAAAGATTTATACACACATGTGTATATCTGTATATAAAGAAGATATATACACATATACACATACACATATATATACAAATATATGTGTGTATATATACATATACATATACACATATTTATATATTTGTTGTTCAGTTATTTCAGTCATGTCAGACTCTTCATGACCCCATCTGGGGTTTTCTTGGCAAAGAAACTGAAATGGTTTGCCATTTTCTTCTCCAGCTCATTTTACAGATGAGGAAACTGAGGCTAACAAGGTTAAGTGACTTACCCAGGGACACATAGGTAGTAAGTGTCCAAGGCCAGAGTTGAACTCAGGAAGATGAGTCTTCCTCACTCCAGGCCTGGTACTCCATCTATTGTACCATGTAGTTGCCTCTCCTGGCACATGGTGGCTGCTTAATAAATATTTATTGACTGGATGATCCTACCAAGGTAGAAAGGCTTTAAGTATAGACGTGGTGATGGATTACGTGTCTCTTATCTGAGGATGAGGCTTAATTCAGTTTGGAGAGCTATCCAGAGGTTGGCCACTGGGTAATGACATTTTGTTTGGCCACAGCAACTCAAGAGGATTGTCTCCTAAGGTATGAAGTGGTTGTGATCTATTTTAGTGGAGGGAATGCCCACAATAATAAAATCATGGAACTTTGAACTATTGAAGTATGTACTTGATTGTTTTCAAGATGCTGTTGCATACATGGTCTCATTTAATCCTCATGTTGCCCCTTGATATAGATTGGGAATGTGTTACCATCATCTCCATAGATGGTTTGCCCAAGGTCACATAGCTGGTAAATAGTAGATTTGTGTTGAGGACATAGGCGGTCTTGTGTTTTTTGCACTGCATTTTGCTCATCCTAGCTGTTCAATGAATATTGATTGATTCATTGTGACAGGCTGCATGGAATAGTTTATAGAGATCTGGCTTCAAAGTGAGGAAGAAGTGTGTTCAATCTCACTTCTGTTATAGAATGGCCATGCGGCCTTGAGCTGGTAGGTACATCTTCAAAACTATAAATTTCAGAGTAATTACAGATGTGCATAAGTTAAAGGAGTTTTCTATAACCAATGAAATATAGGTTCAGTCCCTAATTCTAATCTTAATTTGAGAAAGCCCATTTTTTTTCCCTCTCCATCCATGTTTTGGGTAATAGATTATTTAAAGTCTCAGAACTCCAGTGCAATGTCTATGAGTTGGGAGATGGATTCAGCGGTACGGTGGCATGGAGTCCAATAATGCTCAAAAGCCACCTTCCTTTCAATGGGAATTCTTCTGAACTTTCTCTTTGATTTTAGTATTGGCCACCCCAGCTTAGAAAATCCCTCAAAATTCTCAGAATCACTCAGTACCCTGGAAGTGACATTGTATATATAGCGCTGGCTGTGAATTTAGGAGACCTGGGTGTGACTGCTGCCTCTGACACTAGCTTTGTGATCATAGGCAAGTCACTCTCAGAGCCCTAGTTTCCTCATCTATAAAATGGGGATAATTATAGTACCTATCATACAAGGTGGTTGTGAAGGAAGTACTTTGCAAATCCTAAAGCTCTTTATAAATGTATAAATGCAAGTTACTACTACTACTACTACTACTTCTACTACCACCACCACTACTAC
Organism: Vombatus ursinus; assembly: GCF_900497805.2. Classification (NCBI taxonomy): domain Eukaryota; kingdom Metazoa; phylum Chordata; class Mammalia; order Diprotodontia; family Vombatidae; genus Vombatus; species Vombatus ursinus. The sequence goes on along the minus strand of NW_020954592.1, from coordinate 10,247,637 downwards.
TAGCATTACTAATATTACTACTATACTATCACCACCACCACTACTACTATCATTACTATTGCTAACACCATCACTACCACCACCACCACCACTCTTGCTACTATTTCCACCACCACTACAACTATTACTTCTACTACTACTTCCATGACACAACAACCACCACCATCACTACTGTTGCTACTACTACTGCCATCACCATCATCACCACTACTAATCCTACTACTGCAACCACTACCACTACCACCGCCACTATGATGACTACCACTATCACCATACTACTACTATCACAACTACTGCCTCCACTACCACTACCACCACCACCACTACCACCACCACCACCACCACTACCACCACTGCTGCTATTCCTCCTCCTCCTCTTATTGCCACCAACACTACCACCAACACTACTACTATTACTGCTACCACTGCTACTAGTACTACTACCATCACTGCTATTACTACTACTACTACCACCACCAATACTAGTACTACTGACACTCACCACCACTATGCCACCACTACCACAACTACTACTACTACTACTACTATTACTACTACTACTACAAACTACTACTATTACCACCATCACCACTATGACCACCACCACCACCTGACTTTAATCATTAGTCTCCAAAGTGACCTGGTAAAGTTGTGGTTACGCTGTCTAATATTGAAGGAGATACCACTACATACCCTTATTCTGGCACTATATTTGTTTCATTAACATTAAATATGAACATGAAACTTTCAGACTTCAAAGTATTTCTGGGTTTTATTTCACTTGTTCTCAATGAATCAGTGAGTTAACATGCTGCTGGAGGAACTGAATGGCATGCACATTGACATTCATGTAGTAAATTAGACAAGAAGATATAGGAAAGAAAGATGTAGGAAGAATGGCTCCCAGTGTCTCTTTAGAGAGGCAAATCAAAGAGCTGGCATAGTCGGTTTCATCTTACAGCCAAAATAGCAATAAACATTATTTCATGAGGCACTTACTTCTCTCCCTTTGTAATATTCCTGGTGGGCATGATGTCTACGAAGATAATTACAATATGTGTACCAACATTTGTTTTAAAAGAGAAGCCTGGGAATTCTATGAATAGCGTGGAACGTCCTCTAGACTTTAGTCAACAGACACCTTGATACTCAATGACTTTAGTGTGAAGTCAACAAAAGGGAGGACTATGAAAACTGTAGGAAAATATGTTTCAAGGTCAAGAAGGAAATGAAAGAGAATGCCTTGTAGAGAGTACTTAGAAATTTTGTATCTGTACCTCTTGATTACTTTCTTTGAAATGAGAATTGAGTGATGGGCTCAGGACAGCATCACCATGAATGAATTTAATCATAGTTTAATTGGTAGGATATTAATAGTTACAGATAAGAATCATTTCACAATAACTGCTGCATGAAGTGAAGTCAACTGTTTATAGAGAAGATCAAAGTAAACATCAGATTAGAAAAGAAGGATAGAAATTAGAAGATAATATATGCAATTCTAGCAAGTCCAGTCTGACCTGTTTAAGTAAGCAAAATATGAGAAATGGACAGAATTTAAAGAAATTATCACTGTTCTATTTCTTAGAAAAACTAAACAGATACAAAAATTTTACAACCTGAATCAAATACAAAATGCTCTGTTTGGCATTCAAAGACCTGTAGGACATCGTCCTCCCTAGTTTTCCATCTTATACCTTACTCTCTACCATGTATTCTTCAGTTCGATGACTCTGGCCTCCTGACTGTTCTATGAATAAGACCCTCTATCTCTTGATTCTGGGCATTTTCTCTGGCTCTGCCCCATACCTTGAATGCTGTCCTTTTTAACCTTTGCTTACTGGCTTCCTACAAGTCCCAACTAAAATCCCACTTTCCATAGGAAGCCTTTCCCAATCCTTCTTAATTCTGGTGTCCTTTCTCTGTTAATTATTTCCTGTTTATCCTGTATATAGCTTGTTTGTATGCTTGTTGTCTTCCCAATGAGGATGTAATCCGCTTGAGGGCAGGAACTGTCTTTTGCCTCTTTCTGTATCCCCTGCCCTTAGCACAGTGCCTGGCATGTAGTAGGTTCTTAATAAATTTTTATTGACTAACAAAAGGGCTCAGAGACTGTCTTAGCCATCAGTTACTTGATCCCTTTGCCAAGTGGAGAGACATGTCAGAGGAGGGCAATACCGCTTTAGAATATAAGATAATTTGCAAGACCTTATGTAGGAGAATAATAAAAAATTATGAGTCTTATTAGTATTTTCTCATGGAGATAACTTTCATAAGTGACCCTACTGAGTATTAATATCTGTAAATATCCAACTGAGAAAGTAATCAGTGTTCCTTGATTAAATTATGACATTCAGCTGGATGACTTAGAGTTGGTTTGTCTCTATACGTATACCTTGAATAGACAGTGAAGGGAGACAATGAGAGGAGCACAGATTTGAGTAGGAAAGGAGACTACGCTGTTATGCATTTCAGAAATTGCATAGCATTTTTATTTATCCTAACATGCTTACTGCTGCAAAAGCCCAAGCAGTACCTATGACTTATGTGACATCAGAATTCTAGAATGACCAAAATTGTTCATTGCCCAAAGCACTGAAGAAAGATACGTTTAAATAGGCTGCAAGATATTAATGATGGTAACTTTCCCAGAGAAGTTTGTCTCAGAGATCATAGAATTATAGTTTTAGAGTTGGAAGAGACCTTAGAGGTCATTGAGTCTAATTCCCTCATTTTGCAGATGGGGAAACTGAGGTCCAAAGGAGTTGAATGACTTGTTCATGGACATACAGCTATTAAGAGTTGGAGTCAAATCCAAGTCTTTCTGATTCCAAGTTCAGTAGTTATCTCCTAAACCATGCTGCCTCATCCAGTCCAAGCCATTCATTTTCAAAGGCCCAAAGAATTAAAGGACATATTGATAGTAAGCATCACAGCCAGGGTTCAGACCCAGGTTATCTGATTCTAGGACCATAAGTCCTTCCACTGTAACGTGTTGCCTGCCTTCATCAAGGACCTGACTTGCTGGAAAACAAGATGGCCAGTCATGTCATGAGAATGGGAGACTATAGATGAGTAGCCCAAATGGCACATGGTTAACTCATGATATTACAAGAACCAGGAGAGAAAGCTGTCAGCCTGGGGGAATCCTCTTGGAGTATTTATAGGAATTGTACAGAATAGAAGGACATTAGGTGGAGGGTGCACACCACAGAACCATCCAAGTGTTTAAGTATCTAAAGTGTTTGATCTGCAGGGTGGCAGAGGTGAGATTATCATCTCATTTGGAAATTAACTGAAGCTGCACATTGATTCACATAATAAAATAACAGTTTTTCAGACCAAGTCTCATCCCCTTTCAACAACAAATTTGAACATGTCCCCTGGAGAGTGTAGCTGCTGTTTGCTCAGGGAAGTCGGGGACCAACATTTTGAAAGGAATTTTGCAGTTGCAACCTGGTATCTGAATAAGATAGATTTTTTTTCTCTCTCCTTGTTATAATTGTTTAGGAGCAAATGCTAATCAAGGCAAAGAGCTGGATTCTCCTCTTCATGTGGCAGCCAGGAACTCCAATTCGGACCTGGTTCATTTGCTGATAGACTTTGGAGCAGAGCCACATTCAAAGAATGCGGAAGGCAAACGGCCAGTGGATTTGGTTCCCTCGAATAGTACCCTAGCGCAAGTATTCTCCCAGAAAGAAGGTGCTCCTCCAGCTTTGTTACAGTCTAGGCCCTAATCTGCTTAGAAGCTTCTGTGCTGTACATACTGAGAGGAAATCCTTTTGTTTCTATAAAAGATTGTTCATCATGCCTCTTGGGGAGGTGAAAGTATAACTAATTTAAACATTAACCTGAATTCATGTTCAGGTTACTGGTGATTCCGTGCCTCCCCATACTTATACTGAGCCTGGACATTCTGCATGGACTGGCTCCCCCAGGCCAGGTGGTACAATGGAGACCCTGAGGGTATGGTAGCCTTAGGGTGACTGTGGGAGTGGGCAGCTGGTTCTCCATGGTTACAGGTGGGGGAATAATCATGCACTCCCACATACTGGTGCTTAGGACAAAACTCACGTTAGCCTGATATCTTCATTATGGACAATAATCATGTACAAACATTAGTTTAATAGAATTCTGGGTAATAGACTGTCAGGTGTCAATATATAGGGACAGGGTGGTATAGTGAAATCAATGAGTGAATACTTGGAGTCAAACATTCATGGACTTGAATATTCAGCGCTAGAAAGAACTTTGAGAGCTCATCCAATCCAAACCCTTCATTTTACTTATGAGGAAACTAAGGCCAAAATATGTTAATGATTTGCTTAAGTCAAGAGACCTGCATTTGACTCTTTACTCCTGAACTCTTACTTGCGCTATGACTTTGGGTCAATTTAAATAATTAAATAATAAATTAAATATTTCTCTGAGCCTCAGTTTCTTGTAAAATGGGAATAATACTTTCACCACCCACTTTGCAGGTTTATTTTGTATGCCTACAAAAAGTTGAGCTATTATTATTTGAGTTAGCCTCTCAAATACACACCCTCGACCCCTAAAGGCCTAAGAATCTTGGTAATTTAGGTGTATGGTTGGGGCATCTTCTGGTCTGGTGTGTAGATAATGCCTGAGAGAGTATATATGTAGCTATAAAAGGCAAGGGGATCGGGGCTCAATTTCCACTTTCCCAGTGCTCTCTGTATTCTAGGAACTGAAGTGAATTCTAAGAAGCCCAGTGGGAAAGGACTGTTCCTAATCAGGATGACCCTGACCTAATAATGCCTTTTCAAACTCTAGCACACAGTCATTTCTCTTGCCAGAAGTCAAGTATCAAGTTTAACCACAAACAGAATTGTAAAAGGCCCTGAGTTTCTTCAGCATTTTCCTCTTCCCCTCCATCTCCCTTTTCAGTGCCTTTCTTTTTTCCCTTTTGTCACTCTCTTCTGTCCGTTCTCCATAGGTGCTGGTGCCCAATCATTGTCTCTTGGCTGCTGTGGTTCTCACCATTGTAACACTCTACTCAGTTCTGCATTAGCAAATCTTGTTTGTTTTGCATCCCATTCCCTCAAAGCTGTGCTCTACAGAAGGGGTTCTTAACCTTTTTTGTTTTTTTGTTTTTTGTTTCATGGCCTTCTTGGATACGCTGGTCAGACCTATGGACTCTTCCAAAAATGTTTTTAAATACCTAAAATGCATAGACTTACAAAGGAAACCAATTATATTGAAAGTTATCAAAATATTTTTTAAAAGGAATTTCATAGTACTTAGGATAAGAACCCCTTCTTTACAGGGTTCCAATTAACAAGTCCAATAGACTAACTGATTTGTGCTGATGAGTTCATAATGTACTAATGAGTTAATTTATTTTTCCCAGGTAAAATGCTTGCTTTATTCTCATTAAGTCCTCTTCATATAGCTATTAAATCTTGTTTCTTCAACACTGTTCAAGTTTGTAACTTCATTTTTATTGTTTTTTATATTTGTCATATTCTGTCAGTAGGGTGTTGAAACCTACTTATTAATTTTTTAATCTACTTCTTGCAACACCTAGTTTTGCCTTTACAAATGTAATTAGTATACAATTCAGTGGATATACATATATGTACATATGTATATGTATATATATGTACATGTGTATGTGTTTACATAATGTATTTGTACATTTCATACCATATATACATGTACATACATATACATCTGCATAAAAATACACATACACACATACATACATATGTATGTGTATAGTTGTTGTTGTTCATTTGTTTCAGCTATATCCGACTCTCTGTGACCCCATCTGAGGTTTTCTTGGCAAAGATACTGGAGCGGTTTGCCATATCCTTCTCCAGCTCATTTTATAGATGAAAAGCTAAGGCAAATAGGTTTAAGTGACTTGCCTAGAGTCACACAGTTAGTAAGTGTCTGAAGCCAGTTTCAAACTCAGAACGATGAGTCCTTCTGACTTTAGGCCCTGTACTCTATCAATTGCACCACCTAGCTGTACCTTTAACTAAAGTTAGGTTCTAATTATTAGATAACTTTTTCTTACATCAAGCCAAAATATTTCTTTCCCTACAATTTTCACCTGTTATTCCTAGCATTGTATATGATAGAAATTAAAGAAGGATTTTGGCTCAAAGTAAAGAAACCCCCCCCCCCCTTTTTTTTAACAGTTAGACCTATCCAAAAGTGGAATGAACTGCCTCCAGAAGTAGTAGTGTAGGAGGCTCATTTTCCCATTTATTGACTCAGGAAGTCCTAAGTTCAGGGATCACAGGAACATAGGGGCAATGTGAACCACAAGATAGTAGCAAAAAAAACTTTATTAAAATGGTAGCAAAGATAAGTAAGGGGAAAGTAATGCTTCTAATAGCAGGTGGAGGCTCTGATAACATCCCTCTGTAGTAGGCCAGCTGGATGGTTTCCAGCCAGGAATATGGGTTTGTTCTGGGTAGAAGCTTCTCTAAGCTAACCCAGAACAGTGCTTTATCCATGAGTTTGAGTTCTTAGTCTGGAAATCAGCTCAGCAATAGGACCTTGTCTAACAGCGCTGCCCAGTGGTCCAGCACTTGGGTCTTATACAACACATTAAGGACAAATCAGAGAGTTCCAGAGAGAGAAAGAGAGACAGACAGACAGAGACACTCTTTGTGAAATCCATCTTTATGTAATGAACTTTCCTGCAAATTCCCCATCTGCTACAGGGTCTCCCAGTGGAGGCTGGATGAGTGCTTTTTCTTTTTTACCTGAAATGTTGTAGAAAAGGGAATAGATTGGAACTTCAGAGGTCTCTTCCAACCTTGAGATCCTCTGAGGGAGGGGAAAGAGGAACAATGGATTGGCTGCTAATAGTAGGGGTCAGCTGTGTACAACTAGACCCAAATGCAAAGCCATTGTGTTCTGAAACAGCTAAAATGAGGGTAAGAAGCTGAAATATAGAGAAGTTCCATCCAACTAGGGCACCAGGAAACTTGACAATAGGGCTGAATTTCTTCCATGATCTCCATCTTTTCATGGCAATTCCTGTGGGGAGACTGTGAGGCTGAGGTCATGGTCTATTTTCAGTAGATTTGCTGGAATTAGCTGTGTATGGGGTTTTGGTGGAGTAAGTAAAGGCCTGAAGCTGTCGCTGGGCCCAGGCAGAGCATTTCTCTGTGAAAACAGATTTTCGTTTTGTTTTGTTTTGTTTTGTTTTTGCTATTTGAATCACTTTTAAACATTATAGTTTTGTTTCTTCTTTTAAAAAATTATTGATGTGTTTTGTTTTTACATTTTATTTGCAGATTACATCTACTCTGTGAGACATCTCTTATAGCAAAGCAAAACAATTAAGTAAAACTAATAGAGTGGTCTCATCTGAAAGTGCATGTAACATTCCACATCTGTAGCCTCCCCCTCCATCTATTTTTTTAATGAACAGAAATCTATTTTTTTTCCCTCCTCTACACTATTGGGGAAAAAAAACAGATTCCTTGTGACAAATGTATATAATCAAGCAAAACAAATTCCTTCAATGGTTATATGCAAAAATATGTCTTACTCTGCTTCCTAAATCCATCACCTCTCTGTTATAGATAAAATGTCTCATCATCAGTCCTCTGAAATCTTGAATGATCATTGTATTGATAGAATTCCCACACCTTTCAAAGTTGTTTATTTTTATAGTATTATATTGTATTATTTTCCTGTTTCTGCTCATTTTATTCTTCACCAGTTTATAAAAGTCCTCAAAATTGTTCATTTTTATAATAATGATGTTATAGTATATTTTGTTCTTCCAGTTATGGTTACTTCACTCTTTATCTGTTCTTTTATGTTTTTTGCATATGAAATCATCTATTACTTTATTTCTTATAGCTTGATAGTATTCCATCACATATATATTTGTTTTTGTTTTTGTTCAGTTGTGTCCAACTCTTCATTACCCCATTTGGGGTTTTCTTGGCAAAGACACTGGAGTGATTTGCCATTTCCTTCTCCTGCTCATTTTATAGATGAGGAACTGAGGCAAGCAGGGTTAAGTGACTTGTTCAGGGTCATACAGCTGGGAAGTGACCAAAGCTACATTTGCATTCAGGTCTTCTGGCCTCCCAAGCCTGGTGCTCCAGCCATTGCACCACCTAGCTGCTCCTCATTTTCATGTACCACAACTTAGCTGGAATGAATATCATCCCTGCAACTCCAGGTTTTTTTAAGCCAACTATAACATAGTCAGTTTTATACTACCCTTAAAATTAAAATCTGTGTCCATTTTTAGGCATTAGATATCTATTTCTTTAGTCACGTCTTAGTTCTTTCTGGAGACAGTGCCTTAAGCTAAAGGAGTAATTTTAATAGTGGGAACTTAGGTGTGAAGGCAAGGTAGTAGGAAAGATGGCCTTGGGCAAGGCTATTCTGGACTTTTCAAATAATCCTACCTAGAGCATTACTTGTTTGACCTCTTCATGGGGTTGGCTCTACTTAGGGTCTTTTTAGAAGGTGAATGGTGCATGGAAGAGGAAACTAAATGGATGAACTTATAAGGCTTACCATTGATTTTGCTGTCATAGGCATTGTCAATCCCAAGTGGGCCATGGGGTACCTGAAATTTCTGAAGTTTCCCAGGAGTGGCTGGAAAATGGCAACAGCTTGCCAGCCCCTGGGCACAGGGGCCATATTTAGCATCCTGGCAAAAGCCACCTGTGGTATTTCATGGAGATTGGCAGACCCTGTTTCTTGCTTTTGTACCCTCTCAACTATGATTTTTTACAATGTTCCCCAGCTATGTCTCAGGAAGGCTTAGAAATAACAATAATAATAATAATAATATGATAATATTTCTGTAGATGTTTAAATTTAAAATTTGCAAAACACTTTGCAAATATTATCTGATTTTATCCTCACCACAATCCTGAGAGGTAGGTACTGTTTTCATCCCTGTTTTACAGATGAGTAAAGTGAGACAGGCAGGCTCAGAACATTTTTCATTTGTGGCTTGCCACATCTCTAACAAGGGTTAGAGCCAGCTTTTAATCCCATGTCTTCTGGCCCAAAGTTTAGATGTTTGTTCTCCATACCATGCTGCCTACCTCTCAGATCTTAGGTACCTATATTAATAGCTCACATTTCTATAGCCTCTTACAAGGCACTGCCACCTTGGGAATTAACATTCTATGTGAGGTAATACTATGATCCTCGTTTTAGAGATGAGGAAAGTGAGCCTCAGGGGATTAAAGTGATTTACTCAAGGTCATACTGATAGTAACAGCTGTAAGGACTTGAACCCTGGCTTCTGCCTTCCATTTCAAGGGACTTTCCACTTTGCCAGTCTCCTCAATGATCTGCCTCTGGGGTATGTAGTAGCCAGGTGTGAGATGGTCATATTTCAGATCCACCTGTGTTTGTTTGATTATTCTTCCTCTCTTTACTCAGCTATACTTATTAAAGGATCATAATGAGGGCAATGCCAATGGCAATCTGAGTTCATACAGTGCAGGGGAATAATATCTCCAAACAATCTTACCCTCTTACCTCTTCATAATCAAAATGGAGCCAAGATTGGGCAATATCACTTTACCTTTTCATAAAATACTAATTAAATCCACAGTAAAAGGATAGGTATGCATATGGGGGTGTGCTGGCTGTGTCCAGGCATCACCTAATATCTCACAAAATAGGTATTTTGTATCTCCTTTTTAAGTGTTTATTTTTAAAGCAAAATGGAGCTATTAATTAAAAGTTACTTTAGGCTTTTGAGCATGGTGAGAATTAAAATAATCTCCTTTATGATTAAACAGATCCAATAAATGTTCACCTTAAAAAAAATTCCCTGGGGGTATACCCTAATGAAATGTGCTATGCACACCTGTGACTGACTGAAAGGTTTGGGGAGGAGGAGTGCTGTGTGCATTAAAAAAAAAAACAAACCAAAGCAAAACAAAAACCCTGACTTTCCTGATAGGCCCCGAGGCTTCCATGAGTCCCTTTCCCCTCCTTTTTATGTAGAAATAAGCTCATGGTCCTGGTTAGTCTCATTTTGAATGGTGACAAGGTCTGTAACAGTTCCATTGGTTCATAAAAAGATCATTTGCTGCTGAACAGAATCTTTTCATCTTTTTTTGGTCTCCCAAATCCCTTTGTTGGAGTGAGTTCCAATGAGGTGATTTCTCAATTGGTTGGAACCACATAAGGAGGCTGGGCCAAGCATTGCTGAAAGTCATGCCCACTGGTTTAACATGGCAATTTCTGTCCCTCAGTGTCACCTCCATCATATTTTCTTCAGGCCATCTGTTCCTCTGTACCTGGGGGAAAAGAAATTAATTAAATTACCACCCACTCTCAGCTGTGTGGATGACAGGGAATAAATTAAGTGAAATCCAGCCATGTTCGGAGAGGATGACTATTTTCCTGTATATGGGCTTCACAGAACTTGGATTTTTTTCCTCCTTCCTTCCTTTTTTCCTCCTTCCTTCCAAATTTGTCTTCTTCTTTGGATGATAACCTGCTGCATTTCAAGGCCATTCTCCTCCCCCCAATAAGCTTTTAGAGAAATGTTTGCTAGTGGGACAGAAAGAAGTGTGAAGAATGAATCACCCTCAACAAAATGGTATAGAAGAAACCTCTGAATGCTGCCTGGCATTAAAGGACAATAATGGGTACTTTCTGTAATTCATTAATATATTCTTTGAATTCATTGTGCTGTAGAGGAAAGAGCACTGACTCAGGAGTTCAGGGGCCTAGTTTCAAATTCTACTCCTGACACTATCCTATTTGGCCTTGGGCAAGTAACTTTCTTTCCTCGGGCCTCAGTTCCCTTATCTGATAAATGAGGGAGGTTGGATTTAATGGTCTCTGAGGTTCCAATGATACTAGGACCTGCTATCGTGGGGACTTACGATTCTACCACCTAAGCTTTTTGAACAGCAAACTGCAGAGGCCTTTTCTGAATTGGGGGCTCATGGAGCAGCTGATACCCCACCCCAATTCTTCCTTTGATTTTTGGATACAATTATTTTGTAATTGTTAAGGTTCAAAGTGGAGAGAATGATACTTGCCCATCTCTTGGAAGTATCTGAAAGAGAGCACTTTATAAACCTTTTAGTGGTGATTTGGTAGAGAGCTAGGGCCCATCAGACCATCCTTAGGAGAGTTCCCTGGGGTGTATGGGTTGTTTCTTTTATGACTGAGAAGGAATTGTTCCTCTAATTCTGAGTAGAATCTCCCATCTTATCACCCCAGAGTATGGAAAGGATTATAAAAGCACAGTCTCCACTTTGAACTGAAGTGTTGGGTATAACAATTCTCAAATATTTTAGAACATATAATTGTAACTGGGGTATAAATAGATTCCATTCATTGTACTAACATGCTGTGCTTAGAGATCTTAAAATTACCTATTCAACTATAACTCCAAGTTGTAAAACTGATTGTACTCAATTCAATGAGCTTTTTTCCTTTCAGGTTTTTTTTTTTAAATCAGTTTAAATTGCTTTTTTATTGGAAACTATTTTGTGAGCTGAGTAATTCATAAATTAGTCCCTTTAAGATTGGGAGGAAGGTTGAGCTTTAAACTGTCTTTTCTCTTCCCTTTCTAAAACGAGACCTAAGGGGTTCTGTGGATTGGTTGAACCTGGAGAATGGGAAGACAAAATAATCTGAAAATTCCTTTAAAAAAAAATAAAATCAATGTAAGATGTGTTTGGGCTGTTTGTACCTTAACATTAAACTGTAACCTATTCTGTGCTTTACAGAAACGAATCTTAGGTCCATGAAATCAGGTGTATAACTTATCTTGTGGCCTCTTTCTCCAGGGCCTCTGTCTTTGATGCAGATTTGCCGACTACGCATTAGGAAGTGCTTTGGAATCAAACAGCATCATAGAATAAGTGAACTACTTCTTCCTGAGGAGCTGAAACGATTTCTCTTACACATCTAAACCTGTTCTTGTTTCCGTAAATAAGAGGCCAACACATTAGCATATTAAAATCATCTTTCTTTAAAAAAAAAAAAAAAAGAAGACGACTAGTGGCATTGTTATTTTTGTGCCTTGTATTTCCAGAATAAAGTTGGATTACATTGGACAGCACGGCTTCTTTTCAGTTAGGAAAGGATTCTGTTTGAATTTTCTCTTTGTCCTGGAAAGGGTGGCCATACAGCTCTAAGCAGTGGCATGGGACTCCGTTGACCTTTAGATTTCAGAGCAGGTTACTGCCTGGGTATTTGTTTTCTCTTCAGGACCACACTGATGATGACGAATGATTCTCAATGAGTTAATTCGAACTACAACTTTAAAGTTTGGCTTTTAAGAGTTTTAGGAGGGGTTGGAGACTGGAGAATGGGGACACACAGGGCAGAGGGGCTACACACAGACATAGATTTGGTTCCCTGGAGGGAAGATCACACACATATCCATGCCATCCCTCTAGGAAACCAGATAATGTTTGGAGCTCGCCCCAGGTGAAGAGAATCAAGTAGAAGGAAGGGTTCTTGGACCAAGTAGGAACTGGAGCTAGGTGGAGCCACAACTTGGGAAGTGTACCAAGGCCTGTGACTAGTAGGCTAGGGGAGAAGACTTGACTGGCTCTCAATGCTGAAGTAATTCCCCCTTTAGAGGATTAGGGAAAACCTTGGGTGGTATTGTATTACATGGATGTGCTGATATTTAACAACCAGCTCTCTGGTGGTGGTGATGGTGGGGAATGTATGCATGACACACCTTTAAGTTTAATCTGCATTATTAACATTTTATCCGTCACTTTTAAAAGACTGTGTTTATAGTCAACAGAATAATAAATCAAGCCCTGATTAGTTTGCCTATTTCCAAGATGTCTGTGCTCACATTGAAAATTTAACAATTGCTTCTCGTGAGCTGGTTCCAACTGGCTCCAGTGCATCACTGGTGATAAATCTGAAGGATTTTATAGGTCCTTCTGGGACATGGAATTTACTGGAGGGAAAAGGGAGTTGCCTTGACTGCTTAAAGATGGGTGAAAGTCCTTGGTGGGTTGTTTTTGTTTTAGGTTTTTTTTGGGGGGGGGGGCAAAGTTAAGTAAAGACTGGTCTATATGTTCCATTAACCTGAATGTTTGCATATAGTTGCTGAAGATCCTTTCTTTTTTTTTGTGGAGCCTAGGCATAAGCTAAATTCTGTTATTTTTATGAGAAATCCTGGGTGAAGGCATGAGCTAGATTTGTGTGAGAATTGTTCAAGACTAAACTTAGTCTGTGGTTTTAAATGGAGCTGGAAGATTATTTACATTACATTGTGTTGATTACATTAACTCATTTGACTTTTATGATGACCTTATGTAGTATGTACTACAGGTTTATTTTTATTTGTTGTTGTTCAGTCATTTTTCAGTCATATGTGACTCTTCAAAACCCCATTTTGAGTTTTCTTGGCAAAAATACTATAGTGCCTTGCCATTTCCTTCTCCAGATCATTTTACAGATATGGAAACCAAGGCAAACAGACTTTGTGACTTGCCCAGGGTCATACAGCTAATAAGTGTCTGAGGCCAGATATGAACTCAGGAAAATGAGTCTTCCTGACTCCAGGCCTGGCACTCTATCCTCTATGCCACCTAGCTGCTTATTCTTATTATTGTTGTAAATGACAGTGGTAGTGGTGGTAGTAGTAGTAGTAGTAGTAGTAGTAGCAGCAGCAGCAGCAGCAGTAGCAGTAGTAGTAGTACCAGCTTGCATTTTGGTAGACACTTCAAGATTTGCAAAGGCTTTTTCCTGAGAACTATTCCATGAGGTAGACAGAGAAAATAGTAGTAGTCTGATTTTGCAGTTGAGCAAACAAGTCTCAGAGAAATGGCTTGCCCGAGATCACAAAGATGATAAATACATGCCAAGACTCAAATCTATGTCTTCTGACTCCAGACCAATGTTTTTTCCACTATACCATGACACCCTGATACCAAGGTATCAGGGCCCCCTCCCCTTGACTACAAGTCACAAAAACTATGCATTCATGATTCCATTCCCAACACGTATAGAGGTTACCATGTTGAACTGCATCCAGATGTTATAGACTCCAGTAACCCATGTCCAGGAGCGGTTCTCTTACCCTCCACTGGCACTAGCAGGCCAGATCTGCGGATATTGCAGCCGCAGTGTCTCCCTTCTAGGTTCTAGGGGTAGCTCTGAGAGGTTGAGGGTGTCTTTTTAATGGTGTCACAAGTCCCCACCAATGGACGTCCCCTGTGGTTGTCAGTTGACACCAATAAGTTAGCCAGACTTTTAGAAACGAATATTTACCAAGGTAGTATAATAAGAACAAGGGTGTTTGGTGTGTTCAGGGAGGACTAACACTTCTGCTTTGAGGGGTTGCTCATCCACCTTTGGTTTCTACCTGGTACTCCACTCACACCTGTGGCTCCAAGAAGCTGTAGCATGCAGTAAACCATCCCAGCAGATGGGCTAAACCAGGTTGAGAGTAACCAACATGGCTCAAACGTGTTAGTGAATTGGGGGGGGGTCTACCCCAAGTATATGAAGACTTTCTTCTGCAGAATAGGTGGATGAGAACAATTTGTTCTAATAGCCATGAAGGTGACTAAAGCAGGCCCTGTGGAGCACTCAGAGCTTGGTCAGACATTGAAGATGCCAAGGTCATCCACTGCACCCTGGGTCACTGCTGGTCATCTTTTGTGCTGCCATTGGACTTTGATGACTCTGGAAGAGAGAGCGAGGCTGGTGACTTTGTGCAACTCTGCCTCACTTAAATCCAATTCAGGAGCATTATCCCATGATGTCATTGGTCCTCTTTGACAATGAAGGATGAACAACAACGATATTGGTTGCTGAAGAATTGGTACAAAAACATTCCGCTCCCAAGTCTGACACATTGTACAGTAAGTATGTATAGTGTCCAGAGGAAAGTATGTTTAAGGCTAGAGGATACATGTGACAAAAGGGTAAATCTCAGTTCCTGAGAATCATTGTTATTGGAGTTTTAAGATGTTCCCATTAAGTATGGTGTGGCTTCTCAGCTATTGAGCTTTTCTTAGGCCTTTCTTAGGCAGAGAAATGGCTCAGTGGATACAGCTCTGGCCCTGGAGTCAGGAAGGCTTGAGTTCAAATCCTGCCTCAGATATTTACTATCTGTATGACTCTGGGCATGTCAATCTGTTTCTGCCTCAGTTTTCTTAACTGTAAAATGGGAGAAAATAATAGCATTTACCTCACAGGGTTGTTGTGAGAATCCAATAGATAATATTTATAAAATGCTTGCAAAGTGCCAGGCACATGGTAGGTCCTTAATAAATGCTTCTTTTCTTCTCTTCTTACTCTTCTCATCACACTCAGGCTATCCTTGACTTCCCAGTCACTGCTCTCCACCGGGATGCTGCTAAGAGGCTGATGGAAAGTCTAAACTCTTTGATATTTTGAAATTCAAAAGGTCCCCATACATTTAAGAGTTGTTGTTTGTCCTTCTTTCTCAAATCAACAAGTAAGAGTAGAGAGAAGACCAAGGCCAAGAATGAGGAAGGGGCCAATGCTCTTCTCTTTTGCCCAAGTGACTCCTTCCCAGGAGTTTGGCCAAAAGGCTTCAGCTCTAAGGTACCAGAGCTCATTGGTTTTACACATGTTCTGTAGGACGTGACCAGTTTCTCAACCAATCTGAACAGATTTCTTATCACTCCTAATTGAAATGCCCTCCATGGATTGATTCACAGAGATGTGGAGTCCTTGTTCAAGCCTCACTCACACTTTTGATTGATTGATGTAGTGGATGTATATACCTGATAGAGGCATCACGCCTAAGGTATGGGGTGGGATGATTGATTGATTCATTGATTCAGTTGCCTCCCATGCTTACATAATGAAGGAGGAAGCCATTGGGAATTACGTACCTTTTATTAAGAAAGTCATAGGCTCTTTGAACTTGGCTCTTTGAACTTGCCCTTTGTGAAACAGAGAAGGGTCTGAAAATTCATTATCTCCAGCTCTCACTTTGTCCAGCACCTTCATTTCATGCCTTTATTATGCCCAAGAGTGTCATTTAAAGAGATGTGGCTCTAAGAATTGATAAATTATAGTTCGTTCACTGGCATTTCTTTTAGTTATCCTCATTCAATCAATTCACTGTAGCCCTGTAAAGTTGGCCTATAATATAAAAATATAAAGCATCGTTGTGTCTGTCCTTCATTACAAAATGGCAGCTAGGTAGCAGAATGAGTGGAGAGGGTGTTGGACTTGAAGCCAGGAAGCACTGAGTTTGAGTCCAGCCTCGTATACTTACTAACTGTGGTACCAATCTTTCTCACCCTCAGTTTCCTGACCTGTAAAATGGGGATGATAATAGCACCTATCTCACAGGATTATTGTGAAGATCAAGTGAGATGACAAAAGTAGAATGCTTCGCAAACATTAAAGTGTGCAGTGAATAGCCGTTGCTGATATTTTGAAAGCAATACCATATGTTTATAATATCTTGAACTAGTTCACCTTGTCTCTTCCCTGTCCTAAGCTAGCATCTGAAAATCTGTCATCATTATACTCTGAACCTATCATTCATTTCTCACTCTTGAGCTCTTCAGCCTTTGTGAACTATTTGCAAATGGGCTACCTTTATTTCAACTCTGTCATATAAGAAATCAAACTTAGATAACTGGCTACTTGGCCAGGTAGTATTTAAGTATTTAAAGAGCCATAGTATGTAAAGAATTAAAAGGGCCTTAACAATTAAGAATTGTGAAGTCCTGGTTAAGAAAATCAATAGTTTAGAGGCAAAAGTGCTGTTTTTATCTTGACTGTTAATTGAAGATG
>NW_020954592.1:10214517-10230815 GCF_900497805.2 Vombatus ursinus | reverse complement strand
AAACAGGGTTAAGTGACTTGCCCAGGGTCACACACCTAGTAAGTGTCTGAGGCTAGATTTGAACTCAGGGAAATGAGTCTTCCTGACTCCAGGCTCAACACTCTATCTATTGCACCATCTAGCATCCCTGTTTTCAAAATAGAAAACTGAAGTAGGGAAGTGAGTACTTGATGACAAAGACAGTATCTGAGAACTGCATTTTTATTTATGGACCATGGCTTAAGATGTAAGAGTGATAGATTTTTTTCTTGTGAGAGATTGAGGGCTGCTAATGAGGGACAGTAAAACTATATTTATCTAGAGGTCTGGAATTCTGATCAAGAATGCTTTAAACTAGAAGTGAAGGATGAAGAAAACTGCCCATATTAACCAGGCCAGTTATTGCACAGTATGATATGGGAAGAAAAATATCAGTAGAGAAGACCAAACATTTAATTGGAGATCACTTCTAAGAATAGAAGTAATGAAACACGTGATGTCAAATGTCAGTACATAAAATGAGCAAAATATGGATAAAATCCAAAGTATGCCAGAGATCTTAATGTAAGGAGGTAAATTAAATCTTAGATATCTCAGAGACTTGGTGGGATGTCACATATAACTGGACTATGGCTATGGAAGAGAATACTTTGTTCAAAAAGAGCAGGGTAGTTAAAGAGGATAGGAGAATAGTATTGTTTATCAGCAAGATGTCTTCCTGTGAGGATAACCACGAACCAGGGGGGCAAGCATTGTAGAAAGCATTTGCGTAGTGATCATGTACCACCATTCACTTTCTTTCATTCAAGGAAGGAAGAAAAGCAGGGATATAACAGGAGTTCACTGTAGTGGAAACCACCCAGCAGAAAAGAAAGTTGATGATACATTTGGGAAACAAATCACAACCTGGCATGGGAGTATGATTTTAAAAAATAAAGTATTGGATTGAAAAGTGATTGGTATACTTTAACTATCCAGATGTCCCCTGGAGCTCTCTTAGTTAAAAGAAGAACAACTAATGCATCCATGGCTTGCCTTAATGAGCATATCATTCTCCAAAAAGGGAACAAGTGATGGAGGCTGGACCTGATTCTGACCAATGAGGAAAAACTCATTGTCAAAGTAGAAATGGTGGGAGCTTTGGGAGGAAGTGGCCGCTTTGTTTTAGAGTTTGTGATAAGGTTTTTAGGTTCAAATCCGTAATTTCATCGATGGAGGGAAAATCTTCAGCTGCTCAGAAAATTATAATCAGAGAGTTGCCTAGGGCATTAAGAGTTGAATTTTCTCAAGACCACACACTCAGTATGTCAGAAGTGGGACACGAGCCCATGTCTTCCTGAGTCCAAGGCCAACTGGATAAAGATCTTTATCACTTTCTGTTTTATTAATTTCCTAGAATAATGTGGGAGTACCCAGGAGGTCATTTAATGTCTACCTCCTCCTAATTCCTCCCCACCCCCACTCCTTTCTGAACCACCTCCATGAGGAAGGGTAAATATAAAATTTCCAGCACAGGAAAGAATATTTAACTATATAGCCTAGATTTGGGGAGAGTGGATTTCTGAGAGTGCAGAGAAAGAATAGGCACAGTAGGATC
Source organism: Vombatus ursinus (assembly GCF_900497805.2). NCBI lineage: Eukaryota > Metazoa > Chordata > Mammalia > Diprotodontia > Vombatidae > Vombatus > Vombatus ursinus. The sequence continues at coordinate 10,229,239 of NW_020954592.1, read as the reverse complement.
TCATAGTCTAGAATTCTACATGGGAAGTTGTTGAGAGAAGGTTAGAGTGTTCCCAAGAACAAATGCTGATGGCACGAACAATTTTGATGGGCAATTGAAAAGAGGGCCTAGATAACAGGTCATATGAGAAAAATCCCTTTGGTTTTAGTGGCTGAAATCTCATTTTGAGTCAACTGCATTCCCTGGAAACCAAAAAGGCTAATGAAATGTTTGGCTTCATCAAAAGAAGCACAAGGGAAATCATGAACTCTATGTGCTCTGCCATAATTACACCATTATCTGGAATGCTACATTAGATTCTTGATGCCATATTTTAGGAAGGACATGTATCAACTTAAGCTTGTCCCGATAAGGATTAGGAAAGACTGGAAGCCTTTCCTTAGAATGGTGGATTCAAGGAACTGAGCATATATAGACTAGAGGAGATTTCCTGGGGATGTGATGTTGTTGAGTGGTTTTCAATTGTGTCCAACTCTTTGTGACTCTTTTTGGGGTTTTCTTGGCAAGGATGCTGAAGTGGTTTGCCATTACCTTCTCCAGCTCATTTTACAAGTGAGGAAACTGAGGCAAACAACATTAAGTGACTTGCCCAGGGTCACACACCTAGTAAGTGTCTGAGTCCAGATTTGAACTCTGGGAGATGAATCTTCCTGACTCCAGGCCCAGCGCGCTATCCATTCGCCAAACAGTTGAAGGGTTGTCATATAACAGAAAGATTAAATGTATAATGAATATTCTCTGGGCTTACTGTGTCAGATCTAGGCTGGCTATATTGCCACGTCAAGATTATAAGGGTACTCCTATGAATTGAGATACTCCACTCATGGACCTCCTGGTGGCTCACTGTCCTGGTCATTTGAAACTCACAAGGCTGGCAGCCTCCAATCTCCTTAATCTAAAACAAGAGAACAAATTCTGAGGCAAAGAACTGAGAGGACCATCCATATTTATGAGCCACATGTTGGCCTCAGATGGGGAGATCCCAAAGCCTCTTACATTATTGTCTCTCACCAAAATGCTACAAGACAAGAAGAAGTCAGACCATGGTTCTGTTGAAATCATAGAGTGGGCAGAAACAGACTCAGAGAACTGAAATTATTTGAGCAAAGGCATGCGACTCTAGGTACGGAGCCAGTACTAGAACCTGGGTTCCCCGATTCCAAGTCTGGCACTATTTGTACTGGGTGATCTGCCTCCAAATTTATATCCTTTGCTTGCTGTTATAACTGCTTTCAAAGCATCTCTGTCTACTCCCGCACTGGACAATTCACTGTTCACCAGCCTGGGTCTCCTCCCAGACTTACACGGTCAGAACTGGCCCCTGGGTACTGTGCTTCCTTTTTTTTTTTCTTTCTTTTTTACAGATATATTTTTATCTTTTGTCACCTTTCCATTTCTAGAAATATCCTCCTTCTTTTAGTTGAACATTCTCGGCCAAAAAAAAGAAAAAACTTAAAAAAATCCCGCCCAGCACAATGATGCGTGTGATAATACATCAACATTCTCCCTTAGTTGTCCCCCTGCCCTGTGCTCAGGGGAGAGAGTTTTTAAAGCTTCTTGAGTAAACAACACTTTATTTTAAACAAATGTGTGCGTATATAAAAATAATGGATATTTAATCCATGGACTTTGTGTGATTCCACTGCATTCATAGGCTAACCATAGGACAAGATTTTAAAAACATCGGTTGAGTCAAATCCAATTTGCTCCTAAGAAAGTTACCATTCTTCTCAGTCTGCTCAACTCTGTCCAGGTAGCCAGCAGATGGGGGTATTGTCACATAGCTCATTAAAAGCAACCCCAGTGAGATAAGAAAGCAGAGGGGGAGGAGGTGCTCCAAGGAGGATATGAGAAGAGTCTGTTGCAAAATGATTAGTTCATAAAACAAGCTCTGGAAATTTCCATTCGTGAACAAAAACTTTGGAGTTGTCTCTAGGTTACAGTGTCCCTGACACTTTTTTTTTCTTCCCCCGCTTCTGTCTAATTTACACGGTAATACAGAAGGCTTCAGATGTGGCTTTACATGGCCTTATCTTGCCTGCTGCCTCTTTCTTCTGTTTATCCTCCTTTCATGGTCAAGGCTAATCATTTTTCCATTCACAGCTGCTCTGAATCCAGACAGCTAATGAACACCAGGATTCTGATACTTGTTCATCAGTTGTCAAGGATCAAGTAATTACAGGTAGTCTGCTGCAGTTTCCATTTCAGAAAAAATGATGAGTTCTCTCTCCTCACCTTGTATTTATTTACACTTGCCTAAGTTATGTATTTTAAAATATTTGTTAAAAGTTGAAGCCAAATGTGCCATTAAAGTCATCATAGGGTATCATAGGGCATTCATTCTTAAGAAAAAAAACACAGATTCATTAACCAATTGGCGGAGCCCATGCAAACTTCTAATCCCTCTAGAAGACAAAATACTATCACAGACTCTCCATCCCTTTCCACCCTCTAGTCCTCACCTGGTATGGAAATTTTGGTGAGAAATTGTGTTTTTACTGGGACTTTAAATGGCTCAGGAGGAGAGTTCCATTTAAATGGAAGCCGATTACTGTCAAAATTAATTTGATTATACCAAGGCACCTGGCTTTGCACTGGCACAAAACATTTGAGTACTTTACAATCAAAATCCTCATACCATTCCCATAAATCCATTAATCATAGAATTAGAAGGATCTGGGTCTAAAAGACTACTTAATATATGTCCCCCTTCCAGGAAGATCACATCCAAACTTTCCAGTGCAGGAAAGAATGTACTGAGTTTCTAAAAAACCTCCTTGACAAGAGGCCACATCTTTCCAGTTCCCCAGAACTATTTTATGTCTATACGGTCAGCTAGGTGGCAGTAGTGGATAGAGTATTGGACCTGGAGTCAGGAAGACTGTTTCCTGAGTTCAAATCTGGATCCAGATACTTATTAGCTGTGTGATCCTGGGCAAATCACTTAACGCTGTTTGCCTCAGTTTCCTCATCTGTAAAATGAGCTGGAGAAGGCAATGGCAAACCATATCAGTATTCTTGTGAAGAAAATCCCAAATGGGGCCATGAAGAACTGGACATAACTGAACATCAAAAACATTTTATGTCTAATCTACATCCCTTATAGCTGCAATTCAGTAGTTTCTATGGTTCTTATCTCAGGCAATGTGGAGAAAAGCTAGTTATTCTTTGCTGTGTCATATAGTGGAAACAACTATGGCTTTAGAGTCAGGGGACCTAAGTTTGAATCCTAGTTCTGACATTTAGGAAATTCTCTGTTTAGCTTGTAAAGCCCCTTACAACTTAGCCCCCTCCTTACTTTTCAATCTTCCGGTGACACTGACCTCCTTGCTGTTTTTTGGACAAGATACTCCATCCCCCACCTCTGGGCATCTTCACTGGTTGTCCCACATCTCCCTCATATCACCATCTCTCAATCCAACCTTCTACATGAAGCCTTTCTTGATCCATTTACTCTTACTGCCTCCCCTTGTTGATTATCTCCAATTTTTTTCTATATGTATCTTGTTTGCACATAGTTGTTTTCATGTTGTCTTTTCCAATAACTATGAACCTCCTTGAGAACAGGGACTATTTTTTGTTTGTTTGTTGTGTTCTTTCGTTTTTCCCTTTTTTTGTATCTCCAGTATTTATCACAATACCTGGCACATAGGTTGTTCAGTCACGTCCGATTCTTTGTGACCCCACTTGGATTTTTCTTGGCAAAGATATTGAAGTGGTTTCTTATTTCCTTTTCTAGCTCATTTTACAAATGAAGAAACTGAGGCAAGCAAGGTTAAGTGACTTGCCCAGAGTAACACAGCTAGTACCTGTCTGGAGTGGGATTTGAACTCAGGAAGATGAGTTTTCCTGATTCCAAGTCCAGTGATCTATCCACAGCACCACCTAGTTGCCCCCACCTGGCATATAGTAGGCACTTAAAAAATTCTCAGCTAGCCTTATGATCTGTGTGATCTTGAACAAGTGAATTAACTTCTCTAAGTGACAATTTCCTCACCTGTAAACAATACTTGCACTACTTACCAGCCTTATAAGTAGCTAATTTTGTACCCAAAGCAAGAATATGAAAATGTACTCCTGTGTCTTAAATGGCATGCTGTGCTTAAATTGTAGATACACATTTAATTTTTTTATTACCACCTCAGCTTTCCATGCCTAAGGCAAATGCCTCACTCACTTGCCTCCCCCTTGTTCCACCTGTACTACCTAGCTCATAGGTTTCTTGTTAGTAAAATGTTTACAAAACTTAAGGTGATGTGTAAATATGAACTGATATTTGGAGAGATTCTTTTTGTGTGTGTGAGAAGCAACTGGGGTTAAGTGACTTGCCCAGAGTCACTTAACTAGTGAATGTTATATATCTGAGGCTAGATTTGAACTCAGGACCTCCTGATTCCAGGATCAGTGCTCTATCCACTGCACCACCTAGCTGCCCTCAAGGAGTTTCTAAATTAGCCTCCTAGTTGGTTTTGGTCTTCAATCTCTCTCCTCTCCATTCCATCCTCCACACAATTGCTAAAGGGATATTTCTAAAGTATTGGTCTGACCACATTATTTCCTTGCTTAAAAGGTCTTGTGGTTCCTTCTTGCCTCTAGAATCAAATACAAACTCTTCTGTTTGACTTTTTAAGGCCATCATAATTTTACTTCAGATTTTTTATGCATTACTCCATGGTTCAGCCCAACTGGCCCCTTGCTGCCAAACAACATTCCATCTCTTGTTTCCATGACTTCTCACTGGCTCTTCCCCTTCCTGTGTTGCAGTCTCTCCTCAAATCCAGGTCTTAGAATCCCTTGTTGTTGTTTAGTTATCTCAGTTTTATCTGACACTTTGTGACTCCATTTGGGGTTTTTTTTGGGACAAAGATACTAGAGTGGTTTGCCATTTCCTTCTACAGCTCATTTTACATTTTACCTAGCCGCCATCTTAGAATCCCTGAGATACTGGGTAGTCTGGATGGAAGTTTTCCCTCCCAACTCCTAATTGATGCCACAGTTATTAGTGTCTCCCTCCCTGAAATTATTCTTATCCTTTATATATGCTGTATCTATTTGTGTGTGCAATTGTTGGATAGATTGTAAGTTCCTTGAGGGCAGGGACTATTTCATTTTTATCTCGTATCACCTGTGGCTGATGAACTTCGCATCTTCTTCACCTGATCTGTATCGTGTGGTCTAGTGGAATGAGCTCTTGATCTGACGTCCCAGTCTCTCAGTTTGAGTCCTGGCCCCGTTTCTTACCTATGTGACCCTGGACAAGTCCCTTTGCTTATTTAACGCAAGTGTGCTCTCTATAAACTGGCAGGGTTGGATTAGATGACCTTGGAAGTTCCCTTCCAGCCTCTGGTCTGCTACCTAAAGCAAAGAATGATGATAGTTTGGGGTTTTGTTTTTTCACTACTTAGATGCTGCCTCCCTCCTGGCAAATTTGTTGGGCCTGAAGGGCTCAGGTACCAGATCAATGGCCATGCCTTCATGTAGCACATGTGATAAGCGGTAATTGTACCACCAGAGAGAAACAATGAAAAGAGAAGGGTTCAATCTAAGAGCTGTGGTCAACCTCAGTGGAGTGAATGAGACTGCCCATGTACTGATGGGAGATGCCTACAAAGATAACTGTGGTAACTTCACATGTCTAAATACTCATTGATTTGACATGATTGATTTTTTCCACCTTTGCTCTTGCAGTGTGTATTGTGAGGTCTATCTACTATAATTGATTTCTGCTCCCTCCCTTAACAATCCAGGCCTATTTCCTCTCTCACCCCTGGCAATGTCAGATTTTGAAACTTCTAGGTTCTTTTGAAAAAAAAAAAAGCATTCTTTTCAATGGAAGGATGTCAGACAGTGATTTTGCAGGAATTTAAAGACCTTTTAGGTGTGAGCACTGCTCTGTCTCAAGTACACAACACCCTCGTGCTGCAGTAAGCTTGAGAACTCATCATTTTAGAATCATAAGAACTTGGAGTTGGAAGGGGCCTTATTGGTTAGCCAGTCCACCCGCTGGTGGAACAAATTAGGTACATAACACACAGAAGCAATGTTCCTGGTAACTTAATGTTGGAAAAAACCTGAAGAGCTTCGCTACTGGGTAAAGACTCATTATTTCATAAAAATAGCTGAGAAAACTGGACATGATATGGCAGAAATTAGGTGTAGTCCTACCAGCTCATACCTAATACTGTGAAAAGCTCCAAATGAATACACATCTTGGCTATAAAAAGTCCCATTACCAATAAACCAGAGAAACGGAAGAAATTACCATTCAGATCTATCCACAAGGCAAGAGTTCATGACCAAACAAGGGGGTACAGGATCACAGAAGATAAAACAGACATTTTGATCTTCTAAAATTAAAAATTGCTTAGCGCAAAAAAATCCAGCTAAGATCAGAAGAGAAAGTTACCTGGGAGGTGGGGATGGGAGGGAAATCTTCGCACCAAGCTTTTCTAGCAAAGGTCTTATATCCAAAATATCTAAGGAAAGGATTCAAATTTATAAGAATAAGAACCATTCCCTGACTGATAAACGGTCTAAGGATATTAATAGGCAGTTCTCAAGGAAAGAAATCTGAATTACATATAGCCATATGAAAAAAAAAGAGCTTCAAATCATGAATAGTAGAGAAATGCTAGATATCTTTCCCAGTCTTCCTTAATATTAGTGCCTATCCTCTGAGATTGTCTTCAATTTATCCTGTATGTATCCTGTTTATACAGAGTTGTTTCTACTTTGTCTCCCCCCTTAATTATACTGTGAACTCCTTGAAAACAGGTATTTTTATTTTTTTATTTTTTTGCCTCTCTTCATAACTCCAATGCTTACCATAGTGCTTGGCACATAGTAAATACTTAATAAATACTTGTTGACTTGACTTGAAATGCAAATTAAAGTAACTTTGAGGTTCTACCTCACGTCCATCAGATTGGCAAAGCTGACGAAAGAGAGAAAGAAAGAAAGAAAGAAAATGATAAATATGGAGGACCTGCAGGAAAACAGGGACATTGATGCATTGTTGGTGAAACTGTGAATTGGTCCAACCATTTGGGGAAGCAATTTGAAAATGTGCCCAAAGAATTACTAAATAATACATTCCCTTTGACTCAGTAATACCACTACTAGGTCTATATATCTCCTCACTTCCCCAAAAGGTCAAAGAAATAGAAGACCTTATGAGTACAAAAATATTTTTGTAATGGCAAAGCTGAAAGCTAAGGGGGTACCTCAAAATTGTGGAATGGCTGAGCATATTACATTATATGAATGTAATGGAATACTATTTGCTGTAAGAAATGATCAAAGGGACAATTTTAGAAGGAACTGGAAAGACTTGTATGAACTGATGCAGAATGCAGTGAGCAAAACTAGATGAACAATTTATATTATAAATTATATATAATTATTATTTATATTATATTATATATTATAAATAAATATCAGTGTTGTAAAAACAATTTTGAAAAACAATTCTGATCAACTAAATTGAATCAACCTGGATTTTAAAGTATTGATGAAGAACACTGTCCATCCTGCGGCAAAGAGATAATTAACAGAATAAGAAACACATTTTTGGATATAGCTAATGTGGGAATTTGTTTTTTCTTGACTATTCTTATATGATGATACAAGGTGGTGTCTCTGTTTTCTACACTTGTAGAGGTGAGGATGTAAGGCAAGGAATTTATGCATAGTATGAACCACTAGAGGTCACTACCACCTCAAGATGCCCTGTGCAAATTTCTAAGAATTATGGGCCCTAAGGAAAGGGAGTGGTATTTTAATTGTGAACATTTCCCCTGGAAGATTCTAATCTAATTGCAAATATGTAACCTATGTCAAATTGTTTACTGTCTCAGGGAGGAGGGAGAGAATTTGGAGCTCAAAATTAAATGAAAAAAATGTTAAATATCTTTACATGTATGTGTGTGTGTGTGTGTGTGTGTGTGTGTGTGTGTGTGTGTGAAGAGTCTAATCTAACCAAAGCACCACCTTTTCCTCTAGTGAATCATGCAGGATTAGCATCCATGACGATGACTTTCAGGAGCAGATTTTAAATGTTTTTTTTCATTTGTACCCCTTTTGCCTTTGACAGTACAGCTCCTGAATGCATCAGTCCTTGGACAGCTGGGGGAAAACTTCAGTCCAGAGCTATACACCCATTAATGCACATGCCTCTTCATGTTCTTTGTCCTTTCTTCTCTTTCTTGACTATCCACCTTTTCTTACTGCATTGTCTACATTTCCGTGTGATCCGTAGGGTATCTGAATAACTTCTTTTGATCCACTAACTTCCTGGAGCAATTTGGTTTTTAGCTAAAATGCAGTCTGCTGCTCAGAGATTTAGCCACATTTTTAGAAAAGAGGAATTCCCTCTCTCCTCATGAGCTGTGAACAAGTCTCTCAGAGCTACCTATAGAGGAAATATGGGACCTAAGGCGCTGTGGGGTTCTATTTAATTTAACGCCTTTGATCCTGATTCCAAATTTATTTTGCTTTTACTTACCTGGTTGATGACAGCTGCTTATCTTAGGATTAATGAATAATCAGTTCTGTGCCTTTGTTCAATGGCCTGTGAAAAATAGGGCAGCTGTTCTCCCCTGGCCCTCTACCAGTGGGGGCAAGAGAAAATTGTTCCTTTTTATGGGGCCAAGATGTTGTTTTGTTGGTTGGTGGATCCCTGGATGATGGGGGATTCCATTATTAACCAGGGCAGGAAAGCTGCTTTCGGAAGAGGGACTTCATTCTGGCATGACCTCCCAACAGTGCTTGGGGAAAGTATGGAAAGAAATTGGCCAAACAAATTGCTTTTTCGGCACGTATTGAGTTGCTCAGGCTAACCACACAGTGCAGATGTCCCTCAAAGAGGAGAGTTTTTGAATGATGAGCTTCTCTGCAATGACATTAGCCACCACAAGAGTGACTGGAGAATTGTAAAAAGGTTTATTCCCCCCCAACCTCCCCTCCCCAAATGGGAGCAATCGAGCAGAAGTAGAATTTATTTATGGGAAAGAGACAACTTTACCAATCTACCCTTTCAAATGATAGCCCAATGGAATATTCACTGTGTCCAACCATAACAGTGCAGTGGATAAAGTGTCTGACTGGGAGTTAGAAAGACCTGAGTTCAAATCCTGCCTTAAATACTTACTAGCTGTGTAACTTGAACCTCTTAGCCTCACTTTCCTCATCTGTAAAATGGTGATAATAATATCGCATACATATCCAGGTTCTGGTGAGAATCAAGTGAGAAAACAAAATGCTTTGTAAACCTTAAAGTGCTATATACATTGTTAGCTGATATTATTGTTAATTATAAAATGGGAATGAATCTTGCTTGTAATGGCTTCACCTTTGCAGTCTCTTCATTTGATTGATGAGTTCATCTTGAATATCCATTTGAGGAAGAACCCATCCATGCCAGGAACATGCTCACTTTAAACTGGGTTTAGCCCACAACTCCTTGGATCTTCTAGATCTTGGCCCTGAATGATACCATCTCTACCTCCCTCCTTTTCAGTTCCCATTTGTCTGGTGTTTTTCCCCATTAGAATGTAAGCTCTTTGGGGGCAGCTAAATGGAGCAGTGGATAGAGCACCGGCCCTGAAGTCAGGAGGACCTGAGTTCAAATCCAGCCTCAGACCAAACACTTGACACTTACTAGCTGTGTGACCCTGGGCAAGTGACTTAACCCCAATTGCCTAAAAAAAAAAAATGTAAGCTCTTTGAAGGAAGGGACTGTCTTTCTTATGACCTGTATTTTTATTAGCTCTTAGCACCATGCCTCGGACTCTCTCTCTGAAAAGCACCCTGCTTGTCATTTCCTATAGCACAATAGTATTCCATCAAAACCATATACCACAGCTTGTTCAGTCATTTGCATTTTGATGGGCATCCTCTTGATTTCTAATTATTTGCCACCACAAAGAGAGCTGCTATAAATATTAGGTCCTTTCCCCTTTTCCTTGATCTCTTTGGGATATACCTAGTAGTGGTATTGTTAGGTCAAAGGGTATACATACTTTTATAACTCTTTGGGCGCAGTTCCAAACTGTTCTCCAGGATGGTTGAACTAGTTTACAACTCCACCAATTGTGAATTTATATGGCAATTTTTCCATATCCCTTCCAGCATTTGTCATTTTCCTTTTCTGTTACATTAGCCAATCTGATAGGTGTGAAGTAGTATCTCAGAATTGCTTTAATTTGCATTTCTCTAATCAATATTTTGTGTGACTATTGGTAGCCAAGATTTCTTCTTCTGAAAACTGCCTATTCATATCTTTTTGACCATTTATCAACTGGGGAATGGCTCTTATTTTTATAGATTTGGCTCAGCTCCCCATATATGAGAAATGAGGCCTATGTCAGAAAAACTTGCTGTAATTTCTTCCCCCCCCCCAGTTTCCTATTTTCCTTCTAATTTTGACTGTGTTAGTTTTGTCTGTATAAAAGTTTTTTTAATTTCATGTAATCAAAATTATCTATTTTACTTCATGGAATCCTTTCTATTTCTTGTTTGGAAGGACCTTATATTCTGATGTGGTTTTGTTTAACTCTCCTTTATGGCAGATGAAAAGGTCAGGTAGTACTTAGGTTCTGGCAGATAAAAGAGAAAGGTAGATAGCAAGGCCCCAAGCTCCAGGGGGAGCAATGGCATGGTTGAAGGCCCCCAACTAATATAAATGCAGGCCAAGAGTCAGAGTGGAATGGGGTTTTTGGATACTTTCAGCAGGCATGTGGATGGGTCAAGATCCAGCTGATACCCAGTGACCAGTGGGAAATGGGTAATAGGACAATAGGACTTGGTTGGGGAAGGAGAATATCTATAGCTCTCTATAGCATGGCATAGTCTCTGACTTAGGTTAAAGTGACTTTAAAGTGACTTTAACCTAAATGGGGAGACAATCATAATACATGAACCAATGGGCAATGGATTTAAGACAATGCAACAAATTAGGAAGATTGTTCCTCTGAAAAGGAGAGAGCAACCTGAGCTGACAGAGTTGAGAGAAAGTCAACCAGTTCTAACTGTTATAATTTATATTATTCTCCCCACTTCTATAACACATGGGAAGGTATTTGTACCTCAGCTTGCTCTTCCTTTCTATGCCTGGAATCATGAGCCAGAAAGGTAAGAAGTGGAGTCATAGGCTCATTAGAGCAGGAATGAATGTTAGAAGTCAAAGAGCCCAAACTCCTCATTTTTAGAGATGCGTTATGTAACTTGCCCAGTATTACGCAGTTAGTCAGTGCTTGAGGTGGGATTTGAACCTAGGTTTTCTTAACTGAGTCCACAGCAAGTCGTCTTTCCATTCCGTTCTGGGGAGCATGCTCTTCAGCTAGGGTAATTCTGTGGTAGCCTTTTGAGCTTTCCCATCTTCCCCGCCAGACTCATTATAAAGGAAATGTTAATAATATTTGTTTGGGAAAGTTTCTGAGGATATAATATGTACTCCACATCCCTCTTCCTCCCTTTTCTGACCTTCCCCCTCCAAGCAACTACTGGTATCAAAGGATGCCAAGCTGTTGATCCTAATGAATAAACAGACAGTGTTCATAAGAATTTGCAAGCATATGAATTTGCAAGAATATGAACCTCAGGGGGTAAAATTAATAGTTCAGTATAAATATGCAAATCCATTAAAAACAACTACCAAATGAGGATATAATGCTTCATGGTAATCCTAAAGATAGATGAGCATCCCTGCAAAGAGGTTATATTACTTCTTCTGTGTCCTATCTGGACATAAGGCCACACAGGCTTTCCAGTAGAGGGGAAAAGAATGAGAAGAGACAAATGTGGCTGCTTGACCCTTTGCCCTTTGAGGAAGAGAGAAAGAAGAGGAAAACCTGTGGCCCTGTAAGACCATTTCTGGTCTAACTGGGTCATGTGTAATTACTTTCCTTCTTATTAGTGTCTATTAACCTATCTTTTCAATGTTTCCTAAGCATTAGTGACAAAAATCACAACCTTTGGATGCCAAACTCTAAGTCAAGTCTGAGGGTCATTGGGGAAATCTCTTCTTAAGAGAAAAGTCAGATTAAATTAAAAAGGTCCAACCCCATTAGTGACAGAAAATTACCTCCTTAATCCTGGCACAAATCTTGTTAATATCCTTTTTCTCTTTCTAACACCTACAGTTATGGCTAGAGCTGAGTGTAGCTGTATGTTGGTGATTGATTGTGCCTCTCTCCATTCCAAATAGCTAGTGGTAACAGGGTGCAGTTTATAACTACCACATTGCTAAGGTTAGCTAAGCAAGCAAGTTACCAATAGCAGCACTGGCTGGTTTGCCTTATGTCTTCTTCCCCTTCTTTCTCTGCTTGCCTTCTTCAGGCTGAAAGACAGATAAAATCAGGAAGGAGAAGAAACAGGAGGCTTGAACAAAATAATCCACAAACTGAAAGATCATTTCCTAAATAATGGTGGCATGGGTGCATTTCCATTCATTCTGTGAACATAGACCTTTTGGTACTTCAGAATCTGGGCATTTTAATATTTTCTCTAATTGGCTCACCAAAGAAATGTTTATGTTCTCTATGAATCTGCCTATCTATCAATCTATCTATCATCCATCTATCTATTATCTGTCTTTTATTCATTCATTTACTTGCTTGTCTATTTATTCAATTTATTTCTTTGCTTATTTTTTACTTATTCATCTGTTCATTTGTTCATTTTTAATAGGACCTAGACAGGTTGGCTGTGCTTTAGTTATCTTTCTGTAGTGTAGCAGGGAAAGTAAATGTTAGAATTAGGATTGTTGGACCAGTCATCAATACTGGAATTTCAGGAAGACTAGAGGCCATTTGAAGATTAAATGAGATTTTTTTGGTACATAGAAGGTAAATCATTGAATGTATAGCATGGGCAAGTAGTTCCCCACTGACCTTTTAGTTCCCAGATCTTCATCATCCCTTTCAACCTTTACTGGCTGAGAGAAAAGATGCTGCTATGGATTGTTCAGCAGCTGACAGCACATGATTCCAAACAGAATGCTTCCTAAGGGATGAGGGAAGGTGGAGTAGAGAGGGTGCTACACTTGGGGAACTTTGGATTGTCTTCTAGGACAGGAACATTTGTTGGATTTTAAAGCTCTCTGCAGTTGGAAGCACTCTGAGGAAATCAATTTTTGGCTCACAAGACAATCTAAATCAAATCCATTGATTTAGGCTGTTGACTGTCAGGAAGCAGGTAAGTCTGTTAAGACAATTTCATTTTCATTGGCAAGTTATCCAATTTCCATTTCAGTTTGGATTTTCACAAAATCTCTTTTATTTAAAATTTGAATATCTTTTATTGTACCTCACTTTTGTTTCCAAATATATTTATCTTCCACTGTTCCCTTGAAAGCCATCCCTTGTAATCAAGAAAAAAATTAAAAAAAAGAGAGAGGGGAAAAAGCAGGTTAGCAAAACTATCAACCAAGTCTGAGAACATATGCCATTTTCTGTTGAGTATGTTTTTTCAACTGTTTTTGAATTGAGGAAAAATAATTTGAACTCTAAGCAATTCCTTTGACCAGCATCTTTTGTTTTTTGTTTTTTTTTTTTCAGTTCCTGAAACCTTCTTCCCTATTCTATCTATTCATTCCTTCCATGATGCTAGTAAATACAAGGCCCAATCGGACCAATCTCCTTCTTTTCCCTGGGCAAATTTGAATTATTCAATTAAAGTATTGAATTAATTCAATGACTATTGAGTACCCATGGGGTATGTGACACTACTAGGGAAAGCCCAAAGCTGCCAAGCTCAGAGGAGAAGGAAGCTGATGAGAAGTTATCTGTATCAAAGGATCAAATGGAACAATAAATGTTAATGAATATTCAGAGATGGGATATGCTGGAACTTGTTCAACCCTACTGACCATTGTTAAATTTTCAGTGTGAGCATTTATACCTCAGAAATTGGTAAATGCTACACATCAGGGCTTGATTTATTGTTCTGTTGATGGTTTAGACCAGAGGTGTGGCCTACAAAACTCCCAGCCCCAAACCAGATTAAAATCTAATTAGGAAATGTTTAGCAAAATAAATAAAAAATAGAATACATTTGTTGTTTAGTCATTTCAGTCATGCCAACTCTCTGTGATCCTATTTGGGATTTTCTTGGCAAACTTACTAGTGTGGTCTGCCATTTCCTTCTCCAGCTTATACAGATGAGGAAACTGGGGCAAACAGGGTTAAATGACTTGCCCAGAGTCATAAAGCTACTAAGTGTCTGAGGTTACGTTTGAACTCAGGTCTTCCTGACTCTAGGTCTGGCACTTTTTCTACTGTGCCACCTAGAGGCCCCAATAATACAACATAGAGATTATTGACATGTCTATGTGTATAAGTAAATATGTAGCCTGCAGGGATCCTTTCTATTTGAGTTTGTTAACCATTGGTATAGAGCAGGGTTAAACACCATGTCAAACATCAGACCTGAATTACTGCCTGCAACAGGTCTGAATGAGATTAAAATGTAACAGAGAAATATTTAACAAAATAAATAAAAATACAGTAGAACATAGGTGATGGTTATACGTGGTTTTCTAAGTCAATGTGTGGCTGCAGAGATCCTCCTATATGGTTTAGTGGCCCCATTTCTATTTCAGTCCGGCACCACTGGTCTAGAATTTGAAAGAGTGATGGAGAAAATGCTAAAAGTTGGTCATGGTACATGACTCTACTCTCCCTTCCTTCTTTCCTTCCTTTCTTTCTCTCTTTCTCTTTCTTTT
>NW_020954592.1:10168638-10214490 GCF_900497805.2 Vombatus ursinus | reverse complement strand
TCTTTCTTTCTTTCTTTCTTTCTTTCTTTCTTTCTTTCTTTTTCTTTCTTTCTTTCTTTCAACATTTATCAGTACACTCCTGATTCAAAGCAATGTGGAATGTTGGAAAGAGTTCTGACTTTGGAGTCAGAGGACATGGGTTCAAATTCTACATCTGGTGATTATTACTTATTTAACTGTACTGATTCAGCCTCATTTTCCTTCATATGAGTGAACTGTACTAGAGGGTTTTCACCATCTGACCGGCATGCCGAGCTTTCCAGGTCTAGATCTATGATCCATGAAAGCATTAAATGGCAATGAAACTTTTGTCCCCATTAAGCTGGCCATCCCTCCCTTCCGATGACTTGAGAAAGAACATTCCTGGTGAGTGGTTCTGAATTGCTATGGCAGGGTCTCTAGGATAACAGCTGGTATTCTGAGAAATTGAATTTTCCAGTGCCAGGTAAGGTTGATGAGGTATTAGCTCCTGAATGGAATATATCATACAAGATTTGACAAGCTTGAATTAATACCTAATGTCCCTGAAAAGGGAGGGAAACAGTTGGAGGGTAATCACCAAGTGTTTCCAGACAACATGAAGATAGATAAATATGAAAATGGCACCATATTAGTAGGTCATAAATGGACTGACGCACGCTTGTTACTGCTTCGAGGTAAATGAGAGTTTGTGGAAATGTGTGAGCACAGCAGGAAACTATCAAAGCGTTTGATTCTCTTTCTCTTGTAACTGCAGCTGAATGTGTATATAGTATTTGGTTATGTAGGAATACTATTTTCTGAGTCATTTAAAAAAAAAGCGCCATCTGCTCAGTTCCCTCACTTATACCCTGGGAAATGTGTATTCCCCAAATGCAGAAGGAGGAGGACTGTTTCTACTCTGTTCTCATTGTTTCTCCTAGGTGACTCCAAGCTTGACTCTAAGATAGGATCAAGGGTCTCTTAACAACAATGACTATTGATTAGGCAGCTACTATGTATCAAATGCTGCGCTAGATGCTGAGGATATGAAAACAAAAATAAATAGTCCTTGCCCTCAAGAAGCTTACATTCTATCAGGGGAACCGACCAATATATGTATATAAATACATGTAAGCCTAAAATATATACAAAGTATGTACAAGATGAGCTACGTGGCACCATAGTGCACAGAGTGCTAGGCCTGTAGTCAGGAAAACTTGAGTTTAAATCTGGCCTCAGACATTTACCAGTTGTGTGACCCTGGGCAAGTCATTTCACTTAATGTTTGCTTCAGTTTTCTCTTCGGTAAAATGGGGATAATAATAGCACCTATCCCCTAGGGTTGTTGTGAGGATCAAATGAGATAATAATAATTGTAAAGCCCTTAGCACCATGCCTGGGACCTAGTAAGCATGATATAAATGTTAACTATTGTTTGTTTTTCTTTTTTTGCCGGGGGTGGGGGGGTGGGGGGTAGGGAAGCACCAGCAGCTGGTGGGGGAGGGGTAAAGAAAGGTCTCATGTAAGAGGTGTCAATTGAGCTGAGCTTTGAAGGAAACTAGGGATTCTTAGAGGTGAAGGTGAGGTTAAAGAGCACAGATATAGGAGAGGCTTTTGCAAGGATACAGAAATAGGAATGCAATGTTGGTGGGAGAAATAGGCAACAGGTCAGTTTCTCTGGAATAGAGAGAAAAAAAAGGAGAGTATTAAGCATGAAAGAGAGTATGGTGTGATGAATCTGCGGAGGTGGGCTGCAGCCCACTGAGATTGTGAAGGGTTTTAAATGCCAGACTAAAGAGTTTGCATTTTTTCTTAGTGGCAAGATACTGGAATGATTTTAGTAAACGACATCATGACCTGACATCTGCTTTAGGAATATTACTGTAGCAACTGTGTAGAGGATGCATTAGGGAGGCGGGAGATCCATCAGGAGGCTCTGGCAGCAGTGAGGGCCAGACAGCGTGGGGGCCTGGCCTAGGGTGGTGCTGGTGTGGGCACAGTGAATGGGAGCAGGGCGAGACATGTCAGCAATCCAACATCAGGTCAAACAAACATCTTTTTTCCCTTGATAATCACCGGCACCCCTCTCCCCAGAGCACACACATCCTTAACAGAGGTGAGAGGTGAGGTTTTGTTTCTTCAGGGCAAGGGAGAGTTCATCTCCTCTATTGTCCCCTAAGCTACAATGACTGCTAAGACTGCATTTCCATGTATGGCTGGTCATTAGCCTGGGTGTGAAGGCTCCAGCTCCAATGTTTATCCTTTTTTTTTCTTTGCTTTTACTCAGGTGCAGAAAGGTATCAGATTGGGTCCCCAGGCACTGCCTCTCAGACTTCTGGTAAGCAGCTTCATGCATGAACCTCACTTCAGATGACAGATCCATTCCCAGTAAGATGTGTGTAAATCAAATTTCTGCAAATAAAATCTCATTTTAATTGTGCCAAGGATATACCTACACACATGCATGCATATATACCCACACAAGAGATATCTATCTATCTATCTATCTATCTATCTATCTACCTATATACAAGTACATATTTGTATATATGAACATATAAACACATACATATACACATATAAATGTATATATAAATGTGTATATGTATGTGTATATATATGTGTGCACATGTATACATGTATATGTACACGCATATGTGTGTACATTTATATAGCACCTACTATGTGCCAGGGACTGTGCTAAGTGTTTTACAAATATTATCTCATTTGATCCTCACAACATCCTTGGGAGGTAGGTGCTATTATTATCCCCATTTTACAGATAGGGCAACTAAAATAAACAGGTTAAGTGACTTACCCAGGTTCAAAGAGCTGGCAAATGTCTGAGGCTGGATTTGAACTCATCTTCTTGACTCCAGGGTCAGCCCTCTATCTACTGTGCCACCAGTTGTTTCATATATGTATGTACATGTGTGTATATACACACATATACACATATGCAAACACACATGCACATACAAGAACATACACACGTATATATGCACATATATCATACATACATGGGAAGAAAGAGAAAAGAAAAAAAGGAATAAGGATTTATCAAGTGCCTACTATGTGCTAGGCACTGTGGTAAGCATTTTACAAATACCTCATTTGATTGAGAGACAGACAGACAGATAGAGCCAGAGACAAATCCTGCTGTAATGGATGGAGGGGCAGCTTTGGGGTCAGAGAGACTTCAGGCTCAAACCTTGTATTTACTATGACCATAGAAAAGTCATTTAGCATCTTCATTTTCCTGATAACCCTCCAAGAGCATAAGTTATGGATGAGTTGCTAAATTTGTAGAGAAAGTTCCCACACCAGGATTTCCCCACACTTAGGAAAATACAGATTTGGACCACTTAAAAAAAAGTAAGATTAATATTATTATTAATTTCACCAGAAGATCTTACTTTTTTTGTAAATAGTATTTTATTTTTTCCAATTACATGTAAAGATAGTTTTCAACATTCATTTTTCAGTAAGATTTTGAGTTCCAAATTTTTTCTTCTGCTTTCCCTCCTGTTCTCCTGCCCCAAGATGGCGGGCAATCTGATAAAGGTTATACATGTGCAAGCATGTAAATATATTTCCACATTAATCATGTTGTGAAAGAAGAAACAGAACAAAAGGAAAAAGTCAGAAAAAAACCCAACAAAAACAGTGAAAATAGTATGCTTTGGTCTGCATTCAGACTCCATAGTTCTTTCTCTGTGTGTGGATAGCATTTTCCGTCATGAGTCTTTTGGAATTGTCTTGGATCATTGTATTGCTGAGAAGAGCTAAGTCAATCATAGTTGATCATCGCACAATGTTGAAGAGCTTATTTTTTCAGGGACTCTGCAGTCAATATTTTAGAGGAGCAAATAATTTTTTTATCCAGCAAATAATGCATGCCAGATTTATCTCTTATGTAAGCTATGAATTCTGCATGTTGTATTGTGATAGAGAGCATATTCTACTTGAATATGGGATGAAATGACCAGGAATAGGAATAGTCCACTCACTCTTGGGACTAAGGACAAGGAGACCCTGATGAAAATGACTGTAGAGTGTTAGAACCTCCTGAAAGTCACATCTGCCAATTTGGAAGACTTCTAGAAGGCTCAGATTTTAATACATAGCCTGAAATTCATATCTGCCTCCTTCCAATTTTTCTATCTTAATGAAATGTTGAGGTATCCCAGAAACCTCAGTGGGATCTCAAAAATCTCTGAGGAGAAGATGTATTTCTGCAATTTGTTCCAATGGATCCTGGGGCTCATTAGGGGGAAAAATCATTCTCTATGGGATGTCTCCAGTCAGGATTGATTGTAGGACCGTTCTTCAGTACTGGTGCTCGTTATGGAAAAACTGGATGAAGTATTTCCCCAGGAAAAAAAAAAGTTCCAAGAAACAGCTGGCCATTTATTCACTGAGGCCATCTCGCCATCTCTTCTTCCCTACACTGTTTTTTACCTCTTGCTCTGTGTACAATAAGCAAATCAATAGTATCATTGCTTTTGGAATGCTTGTCTCCAATTTCTCCTGTATATATCTTGTTTATACATAGATGTTTTTCATGTTTCTCTCCAATTAGATTGTTAGCTCCTTGAGAACAGGGGCTGTTTTTGCCTTTGGGTCTCCAGCATTTTGTACAGTGGTGCTTAATAAAAGCTTGTTGACTTGTCTTGGGTTGAAAGTCTGTCAGTTGCCTGACCTGTAGATTAACTATCTATCCCTGTGATTCTCCAGACCTATATTCTTTTCCCTGGCTATCACTCCTTTTTTTATGTGTTGTCTCCCCATTGGAGTGAAGCTTCTTGAGGACAGGGGAAGTAATGGAATACTATTGTGCTGTAAGAAATGATGAAAGGAACAGTGTTGAAGAAATCTGGGAATATTTGTATGAACTGATGCAGAGTGAAGTGAGAAGAGTCGGAACAATTTATGTAATTACAACATTGTAAAGACAGATGACTCTGAAAGACTTAAAACTCTGATCAGTGTAATGCATAACCACAATTCCAGAAGGCTGGTGACAGAGAGGTAATGGACCAGTACTGGAGCATGAGCCATATGTTTTTGGACAAAGCCAATGTGGAAATTTGTCTTGCTTGACATTTGACATTGATATTTGTTACAAGGGTTTTATTGTTGTTATTGTTTTTTTCAGTGAGGGTGGAAGCAGAAAATTGGAAGGGTGAGGAAAAATAGTCTTTTGTTAATTAAAAATAAATTTCAAAATAACAACACTAATTTTAATAAAAAAACCCAGAGACTCAAAAAAAGGAAAGCAAATTGATTGTTTAGCACGTTCAAAATAATGCTGCTTTCAGCTTAAATTTTTTTTCTCTGTGTAATTAGTCTGGTCCACCTCTTCTTTCCATCTTCATCTTTCTTAGTGTCATTTTCACTTTTTCATATATTACACTGGGGACTTAAGTGTTAGAGTTCAAATGTACTGGTTCTACCATCATTGAAAATGAAAATAGTTTGTAATAGAAATGCTGACAGATCTGTCCACTTTTTGTTTGTTTGCTGTTCTCTTTCCAGTTTCATTCACAAATGCTCTTGGGATTATTAAGCTTAATTAATTCTCATGCCAAGTTTTCTGCAGATTAATTTTCTGCCCCACTGTTTTTTGAGGCAGTATTATTTATATTCTTCTATCACCCTCCTCTGCATGGTTTTGAAAATGAATTTAAACCAGTTTTGCCTTGACTATTATGTCTTCCTACTTGGTAAAGAAATTCAATTTTTTGTAACCGAGTCAATTACTGGACTCTTTTGGTGTCTTCATTGTGATTTCTTTATGTACATTAAATTTCAATCAGAAATGGTTATAGTGTATGTTGAAGTCTTTTTTTTGATCTAGTTCTAATTTTTATTATATAATAGTGTGTGTTGCCTTCGTGGATTATATATCCATATGGGTTTGTCTGTGGGGAATGTGGCTGTAAGGAAATTTTGATGAATATCTTGGAAATCTTTCCCATCCCTCTTCTTGAGAGACTTTGATTCCTGCTGGCAGGAGAGGAGATGGAAGCTACTAGGCTGGCCACTGTTGTCATCAGTAAAGACATACTGAATTATATCTATATCTATATCTACATCTATATTTAAATCTTTATCATCTATCCATGTATGTGTATCTATCTATATATCCCCTAGATATTGATAATCTAGGGGAAATGATTGCTTTCCTAGGTTTAGGCTATTTTCCTGCATTGCTGTCCCTTAAAAAGGAAGGGCTGCATCTTACAGCCTAAGGTTTGACCCCTTCTAAATACTAGTTACACAAAAGATCATCACAAATAGTGAAGAGTAATTAAATCCTTTTATTCAATATGATAAGAGAAATTATACAGATTAAGATATTCCAGACAATTAATAGAGTGAATGGACTCTCCTACTGGGAGAAAGGTGTCTCATTTCAACAAGAGAGAGGCTTTTATCTCAGCCAAGGGAAAATTCCCCAAAGTCTCTAGTAGGGCAAGGTAGAAATCAATGACACGCCATCTTTCCCTTACTTATCTGCATTCCCTAAATCTTTTCTCTCTAGGTTTCTCTCCAAAGAATATCTGGAACCATGTGTATCCTTTCCCTTCTCTCAAGCTCCTGAGACAACAGCACCCTTCACAGTGGCATGAAGCATCTACTCCTCATCCTCTCCATCAATGAGGAGAGTCTTATGCAAATGATCTAGGCTTGAACACTGAATTACATTATCAGTTGCTTTTATGAATAGATGTTCAGAACTATTCTAATTATAACCAGTATTTAATCTTTACTCTTTCTTCTAGTTTTTTCTCTGTCCTAACAATCAAAGTCAATAGTGAAACCATATAGAGAGAGCTGGTTTGAAAGGATACTTACATTAGCAGCCAATTGTTTACCATCTGTTAAGGAGGTTAAATCTTTTTTTTTCTGATGTTCTTAAATGTTCATCATGTGCAGCATTTCCCAATTTATTTTTTCAAGAAAACATTCATGACGTGGAGATGTCAAGGCTTCTGTATAGTCTGCTGATCTTTGGCTTTTTCCATTTTTGAACCCAGAACAATATTTTCCAAGATATATTTTGCTACCATCCCCTCCTTCTGATGCTCATCCTGGGCACTGAAGTCAACATAAATGATGCCTTGAAGTCATTATGTATAATGAATATGTTGACTTAGTTTGGAAGAACTTAGAAAGTTCTTCAATATCTATCTCATCATTCTCTTCAACAGATGGTGGCTCATACACTACAATTATTTTCATAGTGACCTTTTTTGTTTATGCTTATCATGAGAACTTGAGATGAGTAAGGGTCCTGTGAAGTGACATTTCTTGTTGCCTTTTTGCACCCAATGAAAACAATCCCTTTATTTGCTTCTATAAGGAGAACCTTTCAGCCATGTTTTTATTTATCTATAATTTCTCTATATTTTCTGATTTCGTGTATAATGAGAATGTCAGTATTACTTTGGTTGACTTCTCAATTAGTATGTCAGCTTGTTGGTCATTAAACAAGGATTTCACGTTAGATATCCATAGTTAAATGAACATTTACAGATTATTTAAGAGCTGTGTGATTCTTAACATCCTTTGTCTCTTTCCCTCTTATTCTATCACTATCACTACAGAAACAGAAGGAAGTCCACACAGAGTGGAGGGCCATTTGGTGCTTTTCTCTGTTTCATGGGTTGTAATGGTCAAGAAGTTCATCAACTAAAGGCCAGTGATGAGTCTCTTCATACTTAGATTGGCTTTCAGAAGTAGACACAAACTGGGGCAGAACTTTTGCAGAGGCTACAACCAATAATTATGCAGAGGCTACAACCAATAATTATGCACCACTAATGTACAAAAGAAAACATTGTCAGTCGGTCTCAGCAGAATGTATTTAAATAATCTCTGTCCATTTATAGCCTTAGTTTCTTTTTATATCACAACTCCTCGTACCATCATTAACTATAGATAATTGGATAAAATAGGGAAGTTTGAAGAGAAACTCAAGTAGTTTTTACTATGCCTCAGTCAGACACTGAGTAGAACACAGGAAATACAAATACACAAGTGAAATATTCCCTGCCCTCAAAGAACTTACATTCTAATGGGAGAGATTACATGTACATATACATGAATATGCAAAAAAACATGCAAAGCAGATAAAAGATAATTTTAGAGGAAAAGGCATTAGCAATTGGGGGACAAGAAAAGGCCTCATGCAGAAGATGAGCTGAGTCTTAAAGAAAACAGGGTTTCCAAGAGGTGAAGGTAAAGAGGGAGAGTATTTCAGGCACAGAGGACAGCCAAAGGTTGAGAGAAAGAAAGTGGTGTGTTGCATGCAAAGACGAGCAAGTAGTCCGCTACGGCTGGACAATAGAGAGCATTGTGGAGAGTGAGTGTGAGAAGACTGAAAAGGTAGGAAGAGGCATGATTATAAAGGGCATTAAATGACAGACAAAGATTATATTTTATCCTCGAGGTAATAGAGAGCTACTGGGTTTTATTGAGTTGGGAGGGGGAGTGACAGAGTTGTGTTTTAGGAGAATCACTTTGGTGGCTGTGTGGAAGATACACTGGAATGGATGATGAATTAGCGGTCTTAACAAGAGTTCAGATGAAAGGTAATGGGGTAGCTAAGTGGCCTAATGGATAGAGGACTGGATCTAGAGTAAGGAAAAGTTGAGTTACAATCCAGCCTCAGACACTAGCAGAGTATGGTCCTGTGCAAGTCACTTAACCTCTGTTTGCTTCAATTTCCTCACCTGTAAAATGAGCTGGTGAAGGAAATGGCAAACCACTCTGGTATCCCTGCCAAGAAAACCCCAAATGGGGTCATGAAGAGTCAGACATGCCTGAAAAACGACTGAACAACAAAATAACTTCTTGTTAAATATGCTAAACTCACCTCCAAATCTGTGATCCATGATAATTTCTATTTGTAAGAGATAATTCAAAGGAGTGATGCTGCAGTTTCAAACCTTGAAGCCATATCATCACTCAGATCACTTTTCCATCACCCCCTTGGTTCCTTGTAGGGACAGTCATCAAATACAAGCTGCATTTGGCAAAAGATTTCAAGAGTCCAGAAAGGAAAATGCCATTTTGCTGTTTCAGATTAAAATTCACTGAGGCAGGTAATTGTGAATGACCTTTTCTTACCCCAAATTGATTGAGCCCAATTTGAACTTCAGTTCATGGATCTAAAATCCATAGATTTGTGGAGTTTGAAATTTAGAAATCAAATTGATTTTGAAAATGTGGAAAGGCACGCAACTTAACCTTATAAAATATGGTCTATAGTACACTATTGATGAAAACAAGGCCCAATGACATTTGATATGTGGGATCATATTACAAAAACCTACTTTTAAAATTATGAATTTGGACTTTCCCCATATTTTTTGCCTAATGTACCATTATGAGCAAGTGTTTTTCCATATGAATTTTTAATGAGATGGTTGAGAAGCTGACATTAAGTCTTGAATTATGTCTGCAAATTACAATGTATTCACTTAACTCTAAGCATTACTCCTAAGAAATAAATGTAAGGATAGAATACACATTAACAAGAGTAGCATATTTTTATTATTCATATAATATTAATTATGTTATTAAAATTGTAATAATACAATATTTCAAAAGAATATTTGCTCAACTAAAGGATATTGTTTCTTGTATATGAAATAAATTACTGGCATTTTTATTGTGTTTCTTCATAACTACCTCATTCTATTAACTTGTAAAATAAGTAATAAAATTAGATAAATCGTAATTAAGTAGAAATAAGACTAGTGTAAAATATCACTGGCATCAGAGGAAAATATGTTTATATATACATTTTTTTTTCATATGTATGTGCTATAAGAGGCAATGTGGTATATAGTGGATAGAACATGTCTTAGAGAAGGTAATAGCTGGGTTCAAGTCTCCTGACACATACTGGTCATGTGACCATGGACAAGTCATTAAACCTCTCAGTAATCCTAGTGCAGGTAGGTGGCACAATGGATAGAGTGCAGGCCTGGAGTCAGGAAGACTCATCTTTATGTGTTCAAATCTGGCCTCAGACACTTACAGCTATGTGACTTGGGGCAAGTCCCATAACCCTATTTGCCTCAGTTTCCTTATCTATAAAATGAGTTGGAGAAGGAAATGGCAAATCACTCCAGAACTTTTGCCAAGAAAACCCCAAATGGGATCACAAAGAATGATTTTTTCATGGAAAAAATGACAAAACAACAAAATTCAGTTATACATAATATGAATTCAGTACTTTTTGAATGAAAGAAAGCATAACAACTAGGTTGGACATTTAGTGCCCTGGGGTCCTTTCTCTTTCACCTTCAAAAGTCCCCAAAATGGGGGCAGCTAGGTGGTACAATGGATAGAGCACTGGCCCTAGAGCCGGAAGACCTGCTTCCCAAAGCCACACAAGTGGTCAGTAGCAGAGATGGTATTTTTAACTCTAGTCCTTTGGTTCTAAGGCTAGTTCTCTTTGTACAGAACCAATCCCTGCGTAGTTGTTATTGTGGATCTTTGGTAAAGTTTTCTTATGTTGATTAAAATAATGACATTTATGTAGCACTTTTAATTTATATATAATTTATATTATATTTATTTCCATGTTATTATATTGTTATATATTATATTATTTATATCTATATCTTATTATTTATTATTCATATCATGTATATAATTATCATTGTTATTTATTTATATATTGTTATATTTACATTTATAGATTTGCAAAGTGCTTTACATATGTTACCTCATTTGATGCTCAGGTTGACTCTGGGAAGTAGATGCTGTTATTGTCCTCATTTTACATATGAGGAAACTGAGGCAGAGGCAGATTAAATGACTTGTTGAGGGTCATAAAGCTAGTGTTTTTATAGTGTATATATAAAGTATATAGTGTATATGTAAAGCAACAGTATTTGAACTTCAAATCCAACACTATTCACTGTTATCTTTATGGAATATAATCACTCCATATATCTTGAGTATTTATGAACCATCCATCAATAAGAGTATAAGTACTCAAAAGTCAGGGACTATACCTGTTATTTTTCATGAGTTTAACAGTTCAGTGTTTAATGTTGTTGTTTGTCCTTCGTTCTTGAAGAGGACCATGACATCTGGGAGGTGATGCCACGACATGCAAGTGAATTGAATTTAAGTGAGGGAGGGCTGTGCAAAGTCACCAGCCTCACTCTCTCCGTTGGAGCCATCTTGAATCAGGATGACTTGAAAGGCCCCTGATGCAGTGGGAGACCTTAGCCTTTTAAGCTAAGGTCTTTAATAGGTCTCAGTATGACTGAGGTAATGCCCATTCAGTGATTAAGGCTAGGTAAGAAATTAGGCAGAGAATGGCCTCTTTTACCTATTCAAACACTTGTTATAATAATGATAAAAAACATGGTTATGTCCTGGCATACAGGAATGCCTAAAAAACTGTTTCTGGCCTCCTCCCATCTACATTTAGAATTAATAAGTTCAAGCATTTTCCTCTCCGCATAACTGTTTATTTTGTGGGTTGTCAGATATATAGTAATGCATAGGGAAGGAAGTCATTCATAAATACATCACTGGGATATAAAGTTGTTTTTCAGACTATTTTGGAAGCTAAGTCTACTTTTTTTGTCTCTCTCCTGTCTTTGTGTTGAATGAACTGTGACAAATGAAAGTTTAGGTTATCATTACTCTCATTTATTCCCCAAGGATAGCTTGTCAGAAAACCTACAGAGACAGCATGGACTAGAAGATAGAATGCCAATCTTAGAGTCAATATGATATGGGTTCACATCCCACCACTGACATTTTTATTAGCAATATAATTATAGGAAAGTTATTTGACATCTGTGAGCCTCGGTTTCCTTACTTGCAAGATGGAGATAATATTACCTTCCTCACAAGGTTTATTTGTAGCAGCTAGATGGTTCAGTGGATAGAGTTCCAGGCCTGGAGTCAGGAAAACTCATTTTTCTGAGTTCAAATCTGGCCTCAGATGCTTATTACCTGTGTGACTCTGGGTAAGTCACTTAACCTTGTATGCTTCAGTTTTCTCATCTGTAAAATGAGCTGGAGAAGAAAATGGCAAAGTACTCCAGTATCTTTGCCAAGAAAACTCCAAATGGGGTCACGAAGAGTGAGACATGACTGAAAATGACTAAACAACAACAAAGTTTTATTTGAGGCGCAAGTGGGATAATACATGCAAAGCTTAGGGACCAACAATTTAAAGGCAAATTAGTCATGAAAGTGTCCTACCTGTACCTTCATATACTCTATCACATTACAAGCATCTTCAGAATAGGGCTAATCTTTATCAATCTTTATATTCATAGAAAGGAGCACAGTGCTTTGTGCTATATATGAGAGATTCATGACCTGGAGGGTCCCTTCCAACTAAAAATCTATGTATATAGAAGGTGTTTAATACAGGTTTTTTTAAAGTGATAATAGAGGGGAGAAAAGGCTGATAATGGTGGTAGGAGGAGGGGTTTAGAGGGTTCAAGAGTGAAGGCATGAGGACCTATCATTTTCTATGGCTAGAGTCTAGGAAGAGGCTGGATTTGTCTAGAGGGAGAGTGTGGATGAAAAATAGAAGGAATCCCAAAATCTTAACAATGGAGAACAGAAATATTGAGGAGACTTAAAGTAAAGGAGGGACTTAAGTTTGGTTGGGGTTAGTAGGAAAAATCTCTCGGGAGATATGATATTTGATCTGGGATTTGAAGGAAATGAACATTGCAGGAGACAGTCAACTTAATCGTTTTTTAGGAGGGGAGAATAGCATGGGCAAAGGATAAGAAAAAGAAATGAGCAAATCATATGTGAATAATGTGAAGAGTTTAAAGAAGGGGGATTGGAATTAGATTTGGGATTTCATTGGTATAGCAAACTCTACCAATGCAGGTTGGCTTCTTCTCACTTGGTCCTAGATATCTATGTATCTCTTGGAAATCTCTGCATCCAGAGAAATAACTAATAAATAGAAGTATGTATAATAATTTTACATATATGCATGTGTATACATACACACACATACACACATACACATATACACACTCACAGATCTATACATATATATGTGTGTATATATATATATATATATATATATATATTTGTGTCTAATAATAACCATCTCTAGGATGGAGGGGGAAAGGAAAAAAAGAAAGAAATTTACATAATTTTATTGTATATTTGAAAGAAATAGCAAGTTGTGTGTAGTAGATTTGCAGTTGCATGGGCAATAATCTTTTTATTGTACTATGTTATGGGAATGCTTGTTTTATTCCAAAAATTAAAGATAAAGTAAATTTTAAAAAAAAGACAACAGTAAAAAAAAAGAAATTTATGTAAAGTACTGAGGCACTAAAGCACAATGTAAAGAGGCCAAGAGATGTGTAGAGCTACAAAGCAACTCTCTATAGGAGGAGGGGATAGAGCTGGGAGATGATTCTGAAGATTATCTATTATCTATCTATTTTGGCCTCATTCTCAGATAAATTTTTTTTTTTGCTTAGGCAATTGGGGTTAAGTGACTTGCCCAGGGTCACACAGCTAGTAAGTGTCAAGTGTCTGAGGCCAGATTTGAACTTAGGTCCTCCTGACTCCAAGGCCAGAGCTCTATTCACTGAGCCACCTAGCTGCCCCTCAGATCATTTCTACCCTACCAGAAACTGACACCCCTCAGTTTCCCAGACTCTGATAAGCCCCTATCTGGGTACCCTTTTTATGTGTCACCTTCCTCTATTCAAATGTAAGCTCCTTGAGGACAGGGACTGTTTATAAATATATATTGCCCAGAGTTTAGCAAAGTGCCAGGTACATATGACACACTTAATAAATGTTTTATCTATGTTATCTGCCCATTATACATTTGCATCAGAAAAAAAATCAACAAGAAATTGTATTTGGTGGGGAATGGTAGAAGGATATTGGAAATCATTTTTGTTAGCCTTTGTAGAGTCATTCAAAATAAGAAGATACTAGAGACAGACTGTACCAGTGCTAGAGCAATGGCAATGGAATCTGAAGAGACATGGAAAGGAGGACTTCGGGGACGATGAAATAGAAGCTGGCAATAGGATGAGCGGGTGGAAGAAGAGGAAAGCTTTGGTTTGCTGAAAGGATGATGATTCTGATGGCAACAGGAACATTGTAAAGATATTTCTAGGGGTTGGTTAGGGGGATGATGCTTAGTATACTTTTTAAACGTTGCTCATTTGAGTATTGAGGTGAAGATTTTCTGTAGGCAATTGAAAATAATGAGACTTGAGGAGGTCAGAGTAAGAGGGCATTATTTGAGAATCAATCGGATAGAGCTGATCAGACAGAGCTGAAATCTAGTAAGTGGAGGGTCTTAGTTGTGGGTGCTGGGCCATGGGTGGTAGAAGACTAGACTCCTATCAGTAGTGATCTGGAGAGCCTAAGGTCTCATGCATAAACTGGTAAAATTTTCAGCGACTTTAGTGATCATCTAAGCCATTTCTTTCTCTTCTTTCTTTCTCTATCTCCTTCCTTTTCCTTCTTTTTTTTTTGATACTGGATTATTTAAATCTTTCATTTTCCTGTTATTTTGAATATTTTATATTTTTAAACATTAATTTCACTTAATTTATTAGTTTTGTTGGAATATAATTGGGCAAAAGAGTTTCTAATAATTTCTTTAACTTCATTTTAATTGTTGCAAATTTTTTCTCACTCGATTTTGATATTTTGCTTTTCTTTTTGATCAAATTAGCTGACACTTTGTCTATCTTATTTCTTCAATTATTCATCTGAAAATTGGGTATGGACAGGTAACAAAAAATTGTCAGGACCATAATATATGTGGAATAGCATAATGAGATAAGGATGGAAAAGTTGGGGTGAACATTATATTGTAGAGCTCTATGAATACCAAGTTAAGGAATCTGAGCTTTACTTGTTAAAAGGCTGCCATGGAGAGTGTCTGAATGGAGAAGGGACATAATTGCATTACTATATGATGAAAATTAGTCTGGAAGTGGTATACAGGATGGATTGAAGTAGAGAGTTAGTAGGGGTAGAACAACATGTTATAAAGCTATTTTAAAAACCTAGGAATGGAAATACTGAGGGTCTGCATTGGATTGGTGGTAATAGACAGAGAACGGAGGCAAGAAGCGCTAGTGGTGATACCATGGAAGGAGGACTCATCCTTGAGTCAGAGAAATAGGATTCAAATCCTATTCCTGACACCATGACCTTGAGCAAGTCAATGAACTTTTTTCAGTGACTTTTTCCTCATATAAAAAACATTGGGCTTGATGTGTTTTGAGGTTTCTTCCAGCTGTAGAACTATCACCATATCCATCTATCTATCTACTAATATATGTATATATTTACATATCTATTGTATCTATATCTCTCTCTCTCTATGTGTGTGTATATATGTATATATACATATACATACATACATATATATATGTGTGTGTATATATATATATATATATATATATACACACACACACATAGAGATATAGATTTTATTGTTGTTGTTTAGTGGTCTCCAACTCTTCGTGAGCCCATTTGGGGTTTTCTCGGCGCATACTTGGAGTGGTTTGCCATTTTCTTTTCCAGCTCATTTTACACATGAGAAACAGAGGTGAACTGGGTTAAGTGATTTGCCCAGAGTCACACAGCTAGTGTCTGAGGCTGGATTTGAGCTTAGGAAAATGAATCTTCCTGACTTTAGGCCCAGCACTCTATCCATTGCGCCACCTAGCTGCCCATAGATAGATTTCTTTCTATCTATCTATCTATCTGTCTATCTATCTGTCTGTCTACATCTAGATATATATCAAAGTAGGACTGACAGGACTTAGTAACTGACTATTTACAAGAGGTGAGAGGAGTCAATTAACCAAGAAGAAAGAAATACGAAACTATTGTCAAATTCTCATTAATATGTTTGCAATCTCAATATTACCTGACCACTCTTACAGGCTCTGATACAGAGATACTGTGGGGTTTAAATGATGAAGTAGAAATATTAAGAATTCTGGTACATGGTATTTTTCACTTTCTTTCATTTTTTGTTTTATTGGAGTCTTCTTATACAAAATGATCAATATTGAAATGTTTTACATAATTGCACATGTATAAACTACATTTGATTGCTCACTATCTTAGGGAAGGAGGGGGAAAGGGATAGAATTTGGAACTCAAAACTTTAAAAATGTTAAAAAAAAAGCTTAAGAAAAAGAATTCTGATAACATAGGAAATTAATGAATCATTCATATTACTATCTTCTTCCTTGATGGACCAGGACATTGCATTCCTCCCCAATAATTCTTTTCTTCCTGTGCCTATGCTGATGAATAATATGAAAACTTGTCACTTCTATGCCTCACTGGAGGGAGACAGTGCCCTTGGAGTCCACGCAGCTGGATGAAATGAAAAATTCAAAAATTATACAGATGTTCCCAAAGTAGCCACATGTTTGCTGTTGCCTAGCAAAACATCTGGTTGGTTGAACTTTGCACATTTTACCCTGATGTTTTGGGCAGTGATTTTTATGAAGCCTGGCAGACAGTCTGATTGTTCTCCTAAGAAGGGGCAACTAGCTACCATCAGAGAGCAGATTGCCAAAAGGGCTTTGTGATATCTGTCCATTTTGTGAAATCACATGCATAATTAGAAATTATTTTCTTCAGTGATTGGAATTAAAAGTTGCACAGACAAATTTGTGAGTCTCATTGTTCTTATGTACTATTTTTTTTGTCAAGATCATAAGGTTTGTGACCATCAGTTCTTATTTACAGATAACAATGAGCTTCCTTGTAATATTCACTGCACTTAAAGAAATCATTTCCACTCTGTTGAAGCTGTACCTGAACAGATGTCTCTGAGTGAATTTATTCGATGTATCAAGTGTTTCTTGCAAAGTAGAATGCTTTACTAACGTCCCTTTGGGGTGAACAGATTGTGTTACTGCTAAGGGAATTTGAGGGAGCCAGGCAATCCACTGTAATTCAAACAACTTCTCATTCAAGATTACCAACTGTTTATATTAGTAATGACATGATTCATTTATGTAGCATCTTCCTGTAATTGTCTCATCAATTTAAGCTGTTAGACACAGTGGGCAGACCCTGACTGTGAACAGGGGACCTTCCAACAGTTTTCATGACTGAAAGGGATTCATATATATGCCCTGATGGAGAACTTGTCAGTGATGGATGACTGGATCAGGACTTCATTTTTTTCCTTTTTTTTTTAAAATGGTGGGCTTTTTTCCCCAATTACTCATAAAGACAAATTTTAACATTCATTTAAAAAAATTGAGTTCCAAATTTTCTCTCTCCTCCCTGAGACAGTAACCAATTTGATATAGGTTACGCATGTTCAATCATGTAAAACATATTTCCATATTACTTAGTTATGCAAGAAGAAATGAACCAAAAGAGAAAAAAAAACATAAAAATGTGAAAAACGTATACTTTGATCTGCATTCAGATTCCATCAGTTCTTTCTCTGGATGTGAATAGCATTTTTCATCATGACGGCTTTAGAATTATCTTGGATCATTGTATTGCTGAGAAGAGCTAAGTCTATCAAAGCTGGTCATCATACAATATTGCTGTTACTATGTACAATGTTCTCCTGGCTCTGCTCAATTCACTTAGCATCAGTTCATGTAAGTCTTTCCAGGTTTTTCTGAAATCCATTTGCTCATCATTTCTTATAGAACAATAGTATTTCATTACATTAATATATCACAACTCATTCAACCATTCCTCAATTGATAGGCATCCCCTCAATTTCCAATTCTTTGCCACCACAAAAAAGTTGCTATAAATATTTTAGTGCAAGTAGGTCCTTCTCCCCCCACCCCCACCCTTTTAAAATCTCTTCGGTATACAGGCTTAGTAGTGGTATTGCTGGATCAAATGGTATGCAAAGTTTGGTTGCCATTTGGGCATAACTCCAAATTGCTCTCCAGAATGGCTGGATCAGTTCACAACTCCACCAATAATACATTAGTGTCCCAATTCTCTCCAACATTTGTCATTTCCCTTTTTTATCATATTTGCCAGTCTGATAGGTGTGAGGCAGTACCTCAGAATTGTTTTAATTTGCATTTCTCCAATCAATAGTGATTTAGAGTATTTTAATATGACAATAGATAGCTTTTTTCTTTATCTGAAAACTGCCTGTTCATATCCTTTGACCATTTATTAATTGAGGAATGACTTGTATTCTTAAAATTTAATGCAGTTGTCTGTATATTTGAGAAATGAGACCTTTATCAGAGATATTTGCTGTCAAAAAATTTCCCCTAGTTTTCCTCTTTACTTAGCAAATTAGTTTTTGATAATTTCCTTTATTTCCATTTGTATAACAATTACGTTTCTTAAATTTCTTGTTTCAGTAGAAGATACCACCATCCTCCCACTTACTCTAGTTTATGACCAATTTTTTCCTTTCCCTTATATCCCATATAGCTAATCAGTTGCCAACTCACATTGATTCTCACTCTATGTTGTTTTAATTATGTCTGACTCTTTGTGACCACACTTGGGGTTTTCTTGGCAAGATACTGGAGTGGCTTGCCTTTTCCTTCTCCAGCTCATTTTACATATGAGGAAACTGAAGCAAACCAGATCAAGCGACTTGCCCAGAGTAAGAGTCTGAGGCCAGATTTGAACTCAGGTCTCCCTGACTCCAGGCCTGGTGCTCTATCCACTGCACCACACTGCATATCTTCTCCTTTTTCTCTACTCATATGGCCATCAATCTACTTGAGGCCTTTATTATTTCTTTCTGGACTGTTTCAATAACGTCCTAGTGGGCCTCCTTGCCTTCCTCCTCTCCCCTCTCTAATTCATTCTCTACAAGTGTTTCTTGCAAAGTAGAATGCTTTACAAACGTCCAAACGGCTATTCCCAAAATATAGGGTCTAACCTGCTCATCAAACTGCAAAGACTCCCTTTTCCCTCTAGATTCAAATATAGACTTCTCTATTTGAAACCAAAAGGCCTTCACAAACTGGCTCCATCCCATTTGTCTTCCCATGTTTATTACACAGTACTCTTGATCATGGAATCTGCGTTCCATAGTACTTGCTGTACCCTGTGCACAACATTCTGTTTCCTATCTCTCTGCTTTGCATGGTTTACTCCCCCTGCTTAGAACACACTTCCTGCTCAACTCTCCCTGGCAGAATCCTTAGAGTCTTTCAACGATCTTCTTGAATTTCACCTCCTGTCTGAGACCTATCCTAAACCCTACCTTCCCTCTCAGGAGCTACTTTGTATGTATTTTGCATATACTGAGTGAATTGAATGAAAGAACTACAAGTATTATTATTGGTATACCCATTTAATAGATAACAAATTAATAAATAATAATTTAATACCCATTTAATAATTAAGTTCAATCTGCATTATTCACCTTTTTTCTATCGCTTTCTTAAAACTAGACAATCATCAAAATAATTTATTCAGACCTGATTTGTAGCATTTGCTGATTTCTGAGGTGTAAGTGCTTACACCAAAAATTTAACACTTGACTCTTGTAAGCCTGTATAAGGTGGCTCCAGCATACCCCTACATGGAGGACACAGATGTAGAAAACACATGTAAATAGGGAACATGTGTAGAAGGCACACATTTCAGGAACCTGTGTGATCAGGGTATGCGTATGTCTGGGACAACTCACACTTCTGATGCTGTAAGGTTGCAGATGTTCTATGGTAATGCCATTGCAAAACTCTCTGAGGCTCTCCATTGGGTACCATGTTGTCTTTACTGGATGTTATTTCTCTACTTTCTGTCACATTAGTGTGCTGGGTTCTTTGGTGTTCTTGTAGTTCTTCATAGCTTTCTCTTGGCATCTGATCACTTTCAGCTACTACAGGTGATCTGCTGATCTCCATCCCTATCTGCTAAAGACTGGTAGCTAAGAATGCTTCTTCTTCTGGACAAGGGCAGGAGGACTTGCTTTTAGTGCATAGTGGAGGCTATAACACACCACAAGGAATAATAATAATAATAAATAGCTAGCATTTTAAAAATGCTTTATGATTTGCAAAGTATTTTACATGCTATCTAATTTTACCCTCATAACAGCCCCATGAACTAGGTATTATTATTATCATTTCCATTTCACAGATGAGGAAATTGAATCTGAGAAAGGTTGATTGACTTGCTCTGGGTCACACAATTAATAAGCATCTCAGGCAGGATTTGAACTCAGGTCTTCCTGGCTCTGGGCAGGGAGGTGGTGTAGTGGATAGAAGAATCAGGAAGCCTCATCTTCATGAGTTCAAATCAGGCCTCAAACAATTATTAGCTGAGTGATTCTGGGCAAGTCACTTAACCCCGGCTGCCTCAGTTTCCTCATCTGTAAATGAGCGGGAGAAGGAAATGGCAAGCCGCTCCAGCATCTTTGCCAAAAATCACCCCAAAATCGACTTACAGAGTGTTGGACATGACCGAACAACAACCACAACAACTTCCTGGCTCCACGTCCAGAATGCTATCCACTGTGCCACTTGGTTGCCTCAGTAGCTTATAAAAAAAGCTAGAAGCTAGAATCACTCCTATGCTCTAAGCTAGAATTGTTTGTTGTCTTTTGTCTTTTCCTGATTTAGGTTTATGGTATCTGACAACATCTGACTTGTGGTTAGTAAATTTTTTAATATCCCTTTCATCCTTTGTCTCTCTCAAACCCATTTAAAAGAATCTGTCCCTCAGAAACCCACAAGAGCTGTGGAGAGAGAGCTGGTGGGGCCAAGGTGAAGCTTATGCCAAAGATTCTCTTTGACTTTGGTGCTACATTTTTGTCCTCACCAAACCTCTTTAGTGTCCCCTGCACTGCAACAGAATTAGGTCCTTGTGATAGATGAACC
Organism: Vombatus ursinus; assembly: GCF_900497805.2. Classification (NCBI taxonomy): domain Eukaryota; kingdom Metazoa; phylum Chordata; class Mammalia; order Diprotodontia; family Vombatidae; genus Vombatus; species Vombatus ursinus. Next base: position 10,193,665 of record NW_020954592.1, on the reverse strand, counting down.
AGGTAAAGGGTTTGGTGAAGGCTAGCCCAGGAGTAAGCAGACGGCAAAGAGTTATATGTGTGTCCAGAGATTTATTTTTTGTGTGTTTATTTTTTTTGGAAAAAGAGACATTTGCTTTCTGTTACTGGTTTGCTAATCTATATAAATATGTGCTGCAGCTGTGGTTTAAGTAAAGTCTATTTTTTTTACTTGACAAAGAGGGGAGGCTGTAACATCTCTCTTCATCTACTGAAAGTATAAATAACATATAGTATAGTATATAAAGTATAAATTCCTGTGGACTTCTGTTTGTAATATGTTGCTAGATAAAGGTGTCCCCAGAATTTTACCCAGGATTATAAGTCACCAGTCTTACAACTCAACTTGAAAGCCACACAGAGCCAAGTTTCTTCCTTTATTCTTTATTTCCAGGATGGACCTCCTTTGCCCTTCAGATTAAAGCCATGAGAAAAAAGGGGAGATAATGGCAGCTGATGGTGTTTGGTTACTGTATCTGTGCTTAGTTACGACAGCCTTCAAGGTTTTATGATCTGAATGAGCTTTAGGGCCTGTGGTAGAGAAATCTTAATTTAAAAACAAATCAAAACAAACCAACAAACAGAAAACTTTCTTGCTGACCTTGTCTCATATATCCCAGAGAACCTCCCAATGGTTTCTATTCTCCCAAGAAGAATCTGACTGGTAAGAATCTTCACATTTGCTCATTTTCAACCTTGTCCATTTTCTCCAGTCACCTGGAAAATACCTGAGCAGCCTTGGTCACTGTGACCTTATGGGAAGGTAGCAATTCATTTTAGGGTTCAGCTTGATCCCTAATGGCAAGGGTGTGAGGGTAGATTATACCTTGCTTTTGGGACCCTTCTGTTTTAAATAGCAAGAGCTGGGCAGCCACATGTCTCTCCTTGCATTGGTGATAAACTTGGTTTATTGTGATGTCACCTTCCAACCCTAATTATGACCAGCTTCTTCATAGGTTACCAAGGAAAGAAGAATGAAGAATGCCATTGGAGAATCTTTCTCTTTCTCTGTCTGTCTCTCTCCGTCTCCCTCTCTTTCTTCCTCTCCATTTCTTCTTCTCTTTCTCCCTCTCTCTTCCTTCCCCCTTTTCTGCCCCCCTCGTGAAATGACTTGCCTAGGGTCACACAACTTGTAAGTGACAGAGCCAGGACCCAAGCCTAGGACTCCTGGCTTCTGGTCCAGAGCTCTTTCCAGGCCACGGAGAGAAATGATTATTTCTTTCTTGCATTAATGACTAATTATTGAATCAGGACCAAAATTTTCCCCTTTTCTACTTCCTCATCCAAAAATCAACCAGCATAGGAAATCTCTCTCAAAGACTTACCCAGACTAAAGATCGAAATCAAAACCAGTAAAAGAAATTCTAAGTTTAGGCTAATGGATAGATTCCTGCTCATTATGTTTACTCAGACAATTCTGGGAAAATGTGGATTCTTCCTTTTGTCAGCAGGTGATATGGAAATTGATAAGTCTCTTTGACCAAGATGTGGGTGATCCAAGTCATGTACCCCAAAGACCCTCCTTTTAATATAGCCTACCTCCCATTGCAATATTCATCCTCTCTTATTACTTGTTAACCAATCGAAGTTTGTTTTCAACCTCAGGTGCACCTCTTTTTCAAGAGACTTCATAAAATATTGAAGGTTCAGCAGGTTTGGTCTTTGGCAACTGAGGGGACTGATTTTAATTTACCCAGAAACTCTGTCTCTCAGAACTTTTTATACATTGCACCAACACACTGCCTTTCCAAAGATAGAAGAAAGAGGGATGTAAGCTACATTCCTAGGTAGTGCAGGGGGGCCTGGGAAAGGCAATCTCAGACAATCAATTCATACCATTACTATCTATATGACACACTACAAGTCCTTCTTAGGTGCACTATCCAAGGCTGATAGACTTTCACCAAGGTAGATTAATATGATGACATTTCTATATGGTGGGAATAATAGGAGAATGAGAAGCCACAAATTGGTTGCCATGAGGGAAGAGACTGGAGTATAAGAATGATGATGAGGAGGAGGAAAAGAAGGTGAAGAAGGAGAAGAATGTAAAAGTAACAGCTGGGTAGAGCCTGACTCCAAAGCATGCTAGGAGTTTGGGAAATTTGCATGACAGATTTCTGTAGATGATGGTATACAGGGCACGTGCAACATGCTCCTGAGTGTACAACTGCTAATTTCCCAGAGGGGAACAATATGTTGAAGGGCCCCTGCTTTTCATTAGGTCTTTTATTTACATAATTCTGTCACTCCACTCTCCTTTTAAATTCTCCTCCTCTGCTAGAGATGTCATAGCATTTACACTTTAGGAGATTATAGGGGCACAAGGGAAAAGGAAGCACTGTGTGCTGGGACTTTAAATCATTCCTCTTCAGGACTGCTATTGTCCTGATGTTGTCTGACCTTAAGCCTGACTGAGGAGAAACAGATATTTCTTAATTCAAGCACTGAAATCTTTTTGTCTCCTTTCCCTCTGTTTATGTAGGCTGCAACACTGCATATGACTATATAGAGCTATTACTGGAGAAAGGGAGAGGTTGGAAGGGAGGGAGAGAGAGACAGAAACATAGAAAGGAAAGGAGAAGCAGACAGAATGATAGAAACAGAGGCAGACAAGAGTTTGAGACTCAGAGACAGCCACATAGAGAGACACAGAGAGAGAGAGATTATGTAGAAGCATACTGATATTCTCTATTGAATATCCTAACCATTGTTTGTGGGGTCATGAAATCACAGTCTCGGAAGCCAGGTCCCAAGGTCCTATGATGTGGCTCAGAGCCTGAATCTCAAAGGAGGAGGTGAAGGAACACAAGGAGGGACAGTGCAACATGTCTGGTGTAAATTAGGCCAAGCCCATGTCTGTTAACACAGTCCTAAGAAGAAAACAGCAGAATATAAATTCCTCAAAGGCACGGACTTTTTTGTTTGTTTGTTTTTTATATCACTAGAACCTGGCACAAACAAAAGTAATCTTTCATCCTTTCCTGTATCCTATCACTCTTTGCCCCAGTTAGGTCCTTAGCCAGATCTAAAGCTATATTTCTTTGCAAAACTGAAGTTCTCAGACAATCAATTCATACTGTTCCTATCTATATGACACATTGCAAGTCCTTTTTAGGTGCACTTACAATAAAGCTTTCCTGCAAACATTCTGTTCTCAGCCAATTAGCACATCCAACTTCTCTATTACCTTCCCATCAAAAACAATCCCCTGTGCCTTAGAGGGAACTATATGGTCTTTGTCTCATACCAACATCAGTCCTCAACCCCATGATTTTATTTTATTTTTTCATTGTGTTGAAATAAATCTCCACTTTTTCACCCTTTCCCTGGATCCCCAATATTTTTTTTCCTTGCCATCATTAATTTTCAAGATCCCTTTTGCCAAGTTGGTCTATAGTCCCAGATAACCAATCATCTCTAGAATGCCAGCACATTCCAGCACACCAAGCAAGAGTTAAATAGAACTCTGAGAAACAGTTTGTCATCAGGACCATTAGTACATCCTCAGGCCAGACTTCGTTCTTGTCCAGTCCTCTGTCTAGGTTTAACTCCTTGGCTGATACAACACAGAAGACTTGAAATGGGACATCTTCTGGGAGGGAGTTCAAAGGGCTCAAGATTTTGAACAGGAAAAGAAGCTCTGTTTTGGGTGTGAGTATATTCTAATAATCATACCTGGAGCTTATCAGTTGAGACAACCTAACGTCCTAATAGAATCCAAAGAAGTAAAGGGTTGATTTCACGTTTTTTCCAAAATTTTGAAGAATGGGAATCAGAAAGATAAGCTATCTCAATATTTCTCTAGATATATGAAGGTAAGCAAACACCCAATGAAACTACCGTGAAAGGCAGCTAATATTCTTTTCCTCTTGGACTGCATATATCAAGCTATATCGATATATTCTAGGAGATGGAAATATCCAGGCTACACACAATATTTTTTCCATAGTGCTCCAAATGTAGGAGTGGCAGTGGGCCCTTAGAAACAATCAGAGACAGACCACACTTTTAGTTAAATTGAAAGAATCTTTGGAGCCTTGACATTTTCTCCCAACCTATAATATTTGCTTATATCTTAAATCATAAAGATCATTGATACTCTGGTCCCCTAGTGATTTTGACCCCTGCTAGTATTTTTTCTGTCTCTAGTATAGGAGACCATGAGTCTCTTCCTATAAGAAGCATTCCCACAGTCTTCCTACAAATGGACATTATCAGAGAAGCCAGAGAAAATGTGCCATCCTTCTCTTTTTGGAGGAGAGGGGTAATATGGGAGTAGAGTGTTGCTAATGTAGTCCATCAATAAATTTAAGAAGAAAAGAAGACAAAATGGTCCTAAGAAAGTGAGAGAGTTTATTATCACTCTTGCTGTTTACTTTATTTTGAACGTGGAATGATTTCTTTTAGGACCTGGCACATTGATATATACTAATCTTACTGGGTGAATAGGCTGGCCAAAAGAGTTCTCCAGCCTGTTAATACTTAAAATGAGCCTAATTAGGGTTTACAATGCAAGTATGTTTCCCACTAAAGCCTCCTGGGAATGTGTTATATGAATTGAGAGTTCTTTGTTGATGAAAAAAAATCATAGAATATCATAATTGAAAACAATTTCAGAAGAAATATAATGTGACCCAGACTGAACAGGAATTCAAACTACAATATCCCCAATAATTGATCATAATAGCTAGTATTTAGTAATAGCTAGAATTTACATAGTGCTTTAAAGTTTGCAAAGAACTCTTTTGATCCTCACAACCACCCTATGAGGTAAGTGCTATGATTATCCCCATTTTACAGATGAGAGAACTGAAATACGGAGTGGTTAAGTGATTTGCCCAGAGAAATAACAGTAAGTAAGTCTCTGAGATAGGATATGAACTAAGGTCTTCCTGACTTCAGGTGTAGCACTTTATCCACAGTGCTAACTAGCTAGCTACCTCTGTCATGCAACAACCTTTTCTTGAAAAACTCCAGCAATGGAGAACACACCATCTGCTTAGGCAATCCATTCTACTTCTGGACAGTTCTAGTTATTAGGCAATTTGTTTTTCTTATATCAAGCCTAAATCTATCTCTCTATAAATTCTATCTCGTGTTGCTTGTTCTGCCTTCTGGGGCCAAGTAGAATAAATGTAATTCCTCATTAATAAGAGAATCCTTCAAATACTTGAAGGTAGTATTTTGTCTCTACTGTCTTTTTTTCCTGAATTGAACATATTCAGTTGTTCTTTCAATCAAATATCATAGGGCGTGATCTCAACTCTTTGTATTACTTTCATCTGGACATTCCAATGATGTCAAACTCTGATGGAAATGGAGACCAATCAACCATACATCCCCATGGGCCATATATTGACTTAGAAAACCGCATATTAACATTGTTTATGCTTCGTGGATCATGGATTTGAAACCTCTGCTCCAGATGGTCAATGTCTTTTCTAAAATATGATGCCAAGAATTATATATTCCATTATTTTAGGTGTGGACTGACCAGCATATAGTTGGATTATCACTGCCTTTCTTCTTGACACTTTACTTCTATTAATGCAACCAAGATTATGTTAGCTTTTTTGCCTGTCATTTTTGGACAGATATAGTGAGGTAATGATATATTGGGAAAAAATATCCTAGTTTTAGTGAACTCAATCCTGAGTATCAACTCTAAAATCCACTAATATTAGATATCTTTTCCCAACATACAATGGTATTTACCTAACCATACTTCTGTGTTGTTATTTAAACAATGTAGGACTGGACATTGGCCCTCATTAAATGTTATATTAATTCCACCTTTTAAATTGTCAATACAGTTGGAACTAGGAGCCTTTGATAACACCAGCTGATGCCTGGTACATCATATTTTTTTGAAGTTCTAGCGGAAGCGAATGGTATTTGGAATTAAAGTAAAGGACACATGAGTTCACAAACACCAGAACTATCCTTGGAGAGAGAGAGAAATGGGGCCTGGCTGGAGACCAAGTATTTCACTGGAAAACATAGAAATATATTTAGCTAGCAGTCAAAGGTAAAAAACATTTAATCCGTCTCTTGAATGATTTAGCAGTTGGTTTCAGGGCAGTATTCCCAATTTTTGGCCATAAGACATACAACAGTGGATAATGAAGGATGGGAGCTGAATAAAGCTATAGAATTAGCTTTGTAACTGAAACTAGCATGAAAATAACCATGAAATTATTTTGAGGATAGACTAGACTTCCTGATGAAAAGCTAGGATAGTAAAAATTCTACTCACACAAAGCCCTTTGTTATAGCCATGAAAAATGGTTTTCTTTCAAAAGCTAAGGGCTTAATACCTGTACAATAGTGTTTGAATATGCCTCCTTGAAGATGAACGATCTTTTCCTTTCCACTATGTCCCACATTCTCCACCCGTTTCTGTGGATAGAAACAAATGTCTATCTGCTACTTAAAATTTATGGGATTAGCAAAAATAGATACGATAAGAAAAGCAAGTTGGTGCTTTATTGAGCTATCTCAGTCAGATACTTGGGGAAATATGTTTAATAGGATTGAACATTTCTTATTTGGCAGAGTTTTCTGAGATATCTAATTATTTTTTTTCTCCCAGCCATGATGCATCTCCAGGAAATTATGCTTAATTTTTGATAATACCATGATTAATGATCTTTCTGTAATGGTATAGAATGTGCCTGCTGGTAATATGATACTCTCTGAATATGGCTACATCTGGAAAACAGGTAGAAGATAGAATTTACTGTTCATTTTCCCTTCATCTCCAGTGACTGAATGTAAGCAGAATCATCTAATAAAGTATAAAATACCTACTGAAAAAATTGGGAAGTCAAATGAACCAAGTATTCAAGTCAAACTGATTCTAAAAAATGAGTTCTTGGAATCCCTGCAGTAACCAATTTTGCATATGTGGTACAAGTTAGAGCTTGATAAGGAGCTAATAAAAGAAATAATACTTTATCTTAGCAAGCCTTACACTATCACTTCCATCTTCCTCTAAGTTCTGAGTACTAATGGGAAAATAAATTCCTAGTGCATTATTGCTGATTCTTTTCTCTACAGTTCTCCTTAAAATTTATGAAACAGGAGAGAAGTTCTTTATCATATCAGTCATCTGTGTTGCTTCAGCTTTGTAGCAATGGTACCCAATTATGAGATGGGCAAATGCTGAATTCACTCCCTAAAACAAAATTTATTGTCATTTTAGTTGATTTCAGTGGCACAGGACCCTTTCATTAGGTTTTTGAGCGGCCTGAGCTGGACGTCAATACTGTTATTACAAAACAGTAAGGGTTTAAGACTTCGGTCTCTGAAATATGGTTTCCAAATTTTGTCCATTTCAGAAATGATGCTAGTGTCTAGGTTGAGACATACCAGGACGGAATCTTTGAGTTCGCTCCTCTCTCTTACCCTCCATAGTTACCCATCTGTCAAGTCTTTTCAATTTATTGACTATATTTCCGTAACATTTCTCATGTCCAACCTCTCTACTCACATCACAACTATCCAAGTTCAGACCCTCATCAGCTCTTTCCTAGAATATTCCAACAGCTTCCTAGTTGGTCCCCCCGTCACCACTACCCCTGATGTCCCTATTTCTCTCCTCTTCAAACAATTCTCCCCCCAGCTGCCAAATTTATGTTTCTAAAGCAAAAGACTGTGTGATTTCTTTCTTGTGAGAAGCTTCAATGGTTCCCTAGTTTGTCTAGGATGAAATATAAACTCTTCTATTTGGCATTTAATTTCTTTTCAGATTTAGCTCCAAAATATCTGATTACACATTATTCCCCTTCATGTACTTCATGTTCCAACCAAACTGTCCTAATCATTGTTCTCCATATAAAACATTCTGTCTTTTGCATCCTCTCCCTTGCATGGGATGTCTCCATGCCTGAAGAGTATTTCCTTCTCAACTCTGCCTCTTGGGATCTCTAATTCTCTTGAAGTTCATCTCAAGTTCTGACTTCTTCAATAAGCATTTCCTGGTTGCCCCTGTTGTTGTTAATGTCTTCCCTACACCCATTGAATGTAAGCTTCTTGAAGGCTAGAACTGCTTTGTTGTTGTCTATATCCCCAGAACTTAATAAGATGCGTTAGTATTAAAAATTTCCCAATTTGCTATAACTGATGGTTCCACATATGGATGAAGTGGTGCTTGCTGGCTGGGTAGAGAACCTGTGTTTTCTTGGTATGAATCGTTAGGCCAAAGTTAGCACAAGCAGCAGACAATCGTTCTATGCTTTGTTGCATCTCAGCTTCAGAGGCTTCATTGAGTGCACAATCATCTGTGAACAAAGAAATCATGCACCAACTCTTCCTCCACTTTAGTCTTGAGTTTAACATCAGTGTGGTAGCTGACTTTGATACCCGTTTTAGCCCTTGTTAAAAGCTTCTGACAACACTGCTGAAAACAACATGCTAAAAAGCAGGAGAACAAACACACAACCTTGCTTCACTCCATTGGAAAGCGCGAGAGCATTGTCCATTAGCCAGAAGCCGGGCATGCATGCTGTGATGAAATTGAAGTACAATACAATACAGATCAACTTCTCTAGGCAGACAAATCTTGACCAAATGTATGCTTGCCTAAAAGACTATTTTATGGAGACCCACTCAAGGAAGGCACTCACATGGTGGTCAGAAGGAGTGATACAGGAACACTCTCAAAGTCTCTCTGAAGAACTCTGGAATCTATTGTGAGGCTAGGAAGACAATGGCAAAAGACTATCCAGCATGGCATGCCCACATCAAAAGAGGTGCTATGCTCTATGAATGAAAGAGAATTGTAGAATTGTAGAAATGTGCAAATTTAGAGAATCCACCCCAATTGTTCACATGGACTATTTGTGCCCGGCTTGTTGTAGAGCCTTCTGAGCCCGTCTTGATCTGATCAACCACAGTTGGAGCTCTGTAACTTGATGATGTCATTTTGGTCTTCTTTCAGTGTTCTCAAAGGACAATCAACCAACCAATAAATACTTATCCAACTGAAGTTGAATGGGAGCTCCTGGGATGGCTTGGTTCAATCCCCACCTCAATCAATCAATCGATCAATCAATCAGTAAACATTTTTAAGTGGTTATTATGTGTCAGACAATGTGCCAAATGCTGGGGATACAAAAAGAGACAAAAGACAGCCCCTTCCTTCAAAGAGCTTATAATCTAATAAGGAAGACAACATGCAAACCAATATGCACAAAGCAAGTTATATGTTAAATAGGGTTGAGAAAGACTTCCTGTAGAAGATGAGATTTTAGTCATGACTTGAAGCCAGGGAAGTTGGGAGGTGGAGTTGATGACAGAGAACATTCCAGGCATGGAAGATAGCTAGAGAAAATGCCCTGAATCCCCTCTAAAACCTCCACCCCCACCAAGTGACAAGCCTTTGTCTGAAGACCTCCAGGGTTTGAGATAATCTGGTTTCAGACCTATGATCTGACATTTAATAGCTGTGTGACCATGAACCTCTCTGAGAATCAATTTCCTAATCTGCCAAATGGGTTGAGTTTGAATGTTGAATTATCTATTTCAAGAAGTAAAAAAAAAAAGCATCTATAAATCTTAAAACCTTAAAAAAATGAGTTGCGATTATTACCTCCAAAGGCAGCCCATTTTATTTTTAGACAGCTCTAACTCTTAAGAAATTTGGGCAATGGGGAGTCAATAAAGATTTTTGAGTAGAAGGGAATAACGTAGATCTCATTTCAGGAATATCAATCTGGCATTTGTATGGAGGGTAGATTTGAGAAGAGAGAGATTAGATATGGAAAGACCAAGACATAAATATTCAATAGTTACAGCATAGAACAGACTAACCTTAACTATTAAGGTTATAACAAAATACAAAGAAGGCATAATTGGAGGAAGGAAAAGTTAAATTCTGGACAAAGTCAAGGTGGAGACAAAGGCTAGAATGAGATACAGTTGGAAATGGGCTTTGATGCAGCAGGCTAGCAGACAGAGCAACGACATTCCAAATCCGGTACTTTTCTTTTTTAAATTTATGGACTAAAACAAGCATTTCCATAACATAGCACCAAAAAAAGATGATTGCATATGAAACTGCAAATTTATTATGTACAACTTGCTATTCCTTTCAAATATACAACTAAGATTTGCTTGTTGGTGCCCTCTTCAGGTATCTGACTGCCATAACCCCCTCCTCCTCCCCCCCTCCCCACACTGTGTTTTGCCCAAACCTCAACTCTAGCTCTGAAGGGACTTTGACTCCACATTTATTACAGTCTCCCAGGTATGCCTTCTCTGCACCGTGTCCATGGATTCAGGGAAGATCTGACCTTGGAACTGGTTCCCAGATGAGAAAGATACTTTCTGTTCTGCTCTGCCTAAGAATTGTCTCCTTTGATCTTCAGGAAATTTGTCCCAGTTGACTTGCTTTTTCAGAATCTAGATTTTGGGTCCAACCTTTTGACAATTCATTTTCTCTCTCACTTGCCTGTGTCCTGGATGCTTTGGAACAACTTCTCTAAATTAATTCAAACCATTTATATTCTTATTTGGCCTTCTAACCTGTCTCCTTGCTACCTTGCTACTCAGTTGTAAAAGTGATGTTCTACAAGTACAGGTCTGTGCTGGATGGTGTCGTGGATAGAGGGCCTAACCTGGAGTCAGGAAGATGAGTTCAAATCTGGCCTCAGACACTGACTACCTGAGTGACCCTGAGCAAGCCATAATCTCTCTCAGCCCATACTTTATCTGTAAAATGGAGATAAGATTAGCACCTACCTCCCAGGGTTGATTTGAGGATCAAATGAGATAGTAATTGTGAAGTACAGTGACTGGCACATAGAAAGAGCTATATACATATTAGCAGTGATGATGACAACGAAGACCAGATGAGGACAATGATATCACCTCCCTGCTCAGTAAATTCCAATGGGTCTTAATAGTACCTCTAGAATCAAACTTAAATTCCATTGTTTGGCACTTAAAAAGCTTTTCACACCCTGGTTTCAATCTGCCTTTCTAGCCTAATTATACATTATTTTGTTCTGGAGCTAGTTAGACGGCATACTTGATTGAGCATTGGACTTAGAATCAGGAAGATCTGACTTTCAATCCTGGCTTAGACACTTACTAACTGTATGACTCTGGGCCAGTCACTTAACTCCTTTCACCCTTGGTTTCTTCACCTGTAAAGTGAGGATAATAATAGCATCTACCTTGTGGAGTAGTTGTGAGCATCAAGTAAGTAACATAAGCAAACTGCTCGGTAATACTCAAAGTGCTATATTAATGTCGGCTGTCATGATTCCTGGGTAGTTGGCCTTCTTCCTGTCTTTCACACATGATGCCGTATTCCATTTCTATAGCTTTTCACAGTTTATATAACCCATGCCTTGAATGCACTCCTCATCTCCCCCTCTCATTTCCTTCAGAGCTTAGCACAAATTCCATCTCCTATAGGAAATGTTTTTTCCTGATTCTCCCAGCTGTTAGCTACTCCCATCCAAATTACCTCGTGTTTATTTTGTTTGTATACATGTTGTTTCCCCCAAAGAATACAAGTTCCCTGAGGACAGGGACTATTAATTTTTGTCTTTGCATTCCCAGCACCTGGAACAGCTCATAAAAAGTGCTTTATAAATGTTCATGATTGATTGAAACTAGTATTCTACCAGTGGCTCTAGAGAGCTTACAGACTCTTTCTTCTCTCAAAGTAGGACCTGGTCTAAGCTGGCATCTTTTTTTTGCAATACTACTTCCTCATGCTATTCTTCTCTTCTTTTAAAAAACCATTGCTATTTGGAGGTCCTTTTGTTAAATTTCCAGTCCCTCTGCATCTTCCTCACTGGTAGGACTGGCTTGAATTTATACTGATTAGCTTTCTTTGGATTCTGATTTTTATTTCCTATCATATCTCTGAACTTCAGCCCTCAAGAAGTCAATGTTCAGGCCTCAGACCTGGGGAGTGACTTTTCAAACCTGCCATCTTCACAATTATTAAAGTCTCACACATTTCCCATATCCTAACCCCCAATAATGTGATAGGGACTGACTACTTAATAAAGAAGGCACATGCATATCCAACTAAGAACCAGAAAGCTTAAACAGCTGTTAAAGTATTGTGGGAGAAGTATTTCTCAGTGTATTGGACTCTTTGCCAAGATCCATTCAGACTAAGGCAAAAAATATCCACCTGTGTTCTGTATAATCCATTCAGAAAGGCAAATCATTTTGCTTTAAATTCTTAGCACACAGAGTCCTAAGGATGTATGTCCATTTGGTGAGTCCCTCTATTATACTACAGAAGGATCATATCACTCCCTTCTTAGCATAGTAAACTATTCAGACAGGACACAGGGGAAGAGGAGAGATGGAAGATATTGTTGAGTGGTAGAAGGAACAGTTAATTTAAAAAATATATATATTTTCAGTTCCAAATTCTCTCCCTCCCTCCACACCTTCACACACCCATTGAGAAGGCAAGCTATATGATATGCATTATACATATGCAATAATGAAAAAAATATTTCTACATTAGCCTTATTCTGGAGAGGAAAAGAAAGAAAAATGAAGGAAAATATGTTTTAACCTATAATTTTATTCCATCAGTTCTTTATCCATAGATGGACAGCAATTTTCATTATGAGTTCTTTGTTGCTGTGCTTAATCACTGTGGTTAATCAGAGTTATTAAATCTTTCACTTTGATAATTTTTAATGTATTGCTGTTACTATGTACATTGTTCTCCTAGTTCTGCTTACTTCATGTTGTGTCAGTTCTTATAAATCCCAGGTTTTTCTGAAATCATCATTTTTAATAGCACAATAATATTCCATCATATTCATATACCATAACTTGTTCAACCATTCCTCAATTGATGGGCAACCCCTTAGTTTCCAATTCTTTGCCATTACAAAAAGAACTGCTATAAATAATTTTGTATGTATGGGACATTTTCCTTTTCCTTTGGTCTCCTTGTGGTATGGATGTAGTAGTGGTATTTCTGGGTCAAAGGGTATGCACAGTTTATATCCTATTGGACATAGTTCCATATTGATTTCCAGCATGGTTGGACAAGCTCACCGCTTCACCAACAGTACGTTAATGTACTTATACTTCCACATCTCCTCCAGCATTTGTCATTTTCCTTTTATGTCATGTTAGCAAATCTGATGAATGTGAGGTAGTACTTTTATACTTTGCTCTTCTCTAATTATTAGTGATTTAGAGCATTTACCCATATGGATACTGATAGCTTTGATTTTCCTCCCTGAAAACTGCCTGTTCATATTCTTCGACTATTTATCAATTGGGCTACGGCTCTTATTTTTATAAATTTGACTCAGTTCCCTATGTATTTAAGAAATGAGACTTTTATCAGAGAAATTTGCCATAAAAATTTCCCCCAGTTTTATGTTTTTCTTCTAATTTTGGCTGTATTAGTTTATTTGTGCCAAAACTTTTAAATTTTATGTAATCAAAATTATCCATTTTACCTCCTGTGAACCTCTCTATCTCATGTTTGATTCTCAACTCTTCCCCTAGATCCCCATAGATCTGACAGGTAACTTTTTTCTGTGCTCCCCTAAATTACTTATGATAATACTCTTTATGTCTAAATCAAGTACCCATTTTGACCTTATCTTGGTATATGGTGTGAAATGTTGGTCTATGCCTAACCTCTGCCAGACTACTTTCCATTTTTCCTGCAGTTTTTGTCAAATAGTTTAGGTCTTACGCCAACAGCTGGGATCTTTGTGTTTATCAAACATTAGGTTACTGGGCTCATTTGCTTCTTGTGTACCTAATCCATTCCCTTGGATCAACCACTCTATTTCTTATACAGTACCAAATTGTTTTTGATGATTATTGCTTTTTAATATTATTTGAGATCTGGTACTGCTAGGGGTCTTTCACATTTTTTCCCATTGATTCTTGGCCTTTTGAGGAACAGATATATTTATGATCACTGAGCTTGATGGAGATTAACAATTTTTTGCAGGGACAGAGAATCAGGGGCCAACCTGAAATTAATGATAATTGTTAATGCACCCTGTCATACTATGGCTAGTTTTTAGATGGAGGCTTTCTATTGACTTTTTCCTTTTAATGGACTTTGGAGCATCTAGGCATGCCTCCTTAGTCAGAGGGTGTTAGCAGTGATCTGTTTCAACCTTAAAAGAGCCAAGTTGCATGACAGGGGTCTGCGTCCCTGGGAAACATGGTTTCATAAATCCTCTGAATTTGATGCGAGAGGCAGTGCTGTACTTGCAGGGCGAATAGTGCTCCCAGGCACCTGCTTTTGGCACATCTAGAGTTAACACGTGGCACAGGTATGGTATGCAGTCATCAAAGGCCAACCAAGAGTCAGGGTAAAGTAGAGTTCAAAGAGGAAGACATTAGGGCACGTGCCTTAGGTAAAATCTGTTTGAGTTTATCTAAGCAAACCAGCTAAAGGATCCTCATAAGTAACAACAGAAAAGGCCAGGGTCAAACCAAGAATAAACAGTGTGGCAGGCATTACAAGTCTGATCAAAGAAAACCAAAGTTGAGGTAGTATCCAAAGCCAAAGTGGGGAAGATACTCTCATGTCAATAAAAATCTCAATGGAGTCAACATGCAGCATTTCTAGTACAAGGGCAAAACTCCACCAGAAATGATATTATGGCTTTATTACATAAATAAATAAATAAATAAAATGGCTTTATTACAGTATACTTGTTGGTGCTTGGGCAAGAGCTAACCATACCTATTGGCTTATAATTTGGAGTCACAGAAAATGGAGGGGATATAAATATTCCTAACATCTTTCAGTTGAAAGAGAAATGAATGAAAACATATTGATTAGCTATGGCGTTAGCTCAGAAGATTTTTGTTAGAAATAAAAGTTATAATACCAAAGTTGGTTAGCAAGAACTCCCTCGACGTAAAAAGCATTTTGTTAAGAAACATTGGTGTTTAAGGAAGACGTGTTAGTAAATTAATGAAAACCTATTTCACATCAAATTGTTGAGAGAGTGGGTAATTTGCCAATTTAAATAATAGCCCCAGAGAATGGTGGGAATCCTATAAAAACAATTCTTTGAAACTATCTATTACTCATTAGAGAGTTAGTCAGATTCACTGAAAAGCAAGTGGAAATAAATGGTAGAAATTTAGTTAAAGGAACTAGGAGGGGAAGAGACTGACCTTCAGTTAAAGAAAGGCTGTCAGAACCTTCTCTGGATAGGTCAGAAGGTATTCCTTCAAGTGTAGAAAACTTTGTGTATTATAACCTTACAACCCTGCCTAGACCTGAAAACTCCAGTTCATGATGCTGAGTGAAGAGAGCAGAACCAGGAGAACATTGTACACAGTAACAGCAACATTGTGCGATGATCAACTTTGATAGACTTAGCTCTTCTCAGCAATACGATGATCCAAGACAATTCCAAAAGACTCATGATGGAAAATGCTATTCACATCCAGAGAGAGAGCTATGGAGTCTGAATGCAGAGCAAAGCATACTATTTGCTCTTTCTCTTTTTCTTTCTTGTGGTTTTTCCCTTTTGTTCTGATTCTTCTTTCACAATATGACTAATGTACCTGTATAGCCTATATCAGATGGCATGCCACCTTGGGGAGGGGAGAGGGGAAGGAGGAAAGGAGAAAAAAATTTGGAATTCAAAATCTTATAAAAGTGAATATTGAAAACTATCTTTACATATAATTGGAAAAAATAAAATACTATTAAGTGGGGGAGGGGAGACTCCAGTTCAGATGGGAGTGGTTGGGTATGGGCAAGGGTGAACTTAGAAATGGCATATTTCCTGCCAAGAACCTCAGTCTAGAAATTGCTCAGTGCTAGAAATTGCATAGAACTTAGAAATGCTGACACTCAGACCAAACCACCAATCAGTTTGGCTACAGATGGAAAGGAAAAAATGGGAAGAGGAAAAGAAGGGAATATGCATTTATATAGTGCCTACTATGTGCCAGGGACTGTGTTAAGTGCTTTTACAAATAATATCTCATTTGATCCTCTCAACAACCCTTGAAGTGAAAAGGAATAACCTTTAAATCACTTAGTATTGATTACTTTGATTTATTTTTAGTTTGATTATAGGATTAAGTTCCTTACTTTAGAAAAAAGTTAGCCCTAACAGCTAAGCTAAGCCAACATAGACATTCCCCTTAGCCTGAATAATACCTGTAGAATTAGGGAATAGACAGATTGATAAGATTTTATCATTTACTAGAGTAAGAAATAAATCTTTATAGGAATTGAATAATTTTAAGTTAAATAAAATAATCTTCTAAGGTTAAGCTTCTCTTTCTGACAGTGGGAGGTTGGGGGTTGACTATCCTCTATCTAGTCTTAGTGGATAAGTTAACTAAGGGTTAAGTTCTGCTTTCCCAGTCTTAAGTTCCCCTTTACATGACAGCTACAGGCAAAGATTTCTAAGGCAATCTCACTTTGTCAGACAGGTTGGTAGACCCAGGCCCTAATCCAATAGAATATCAGATTTAATAGTTGTTCCACCGTAGAAACTCCCTGTTAAGCCCTTGACATACTCACATTCCAAATGTTGCTAACAGTATGAATTTGGGTTAAGAAAGCCCAGGAGGAGTGAAATAGTCAATGATCTGCCTTGTCCAATTAAATTATGTTCAAAACAAGTTTCCTAAGATTGCTGTAATTTTTAATTCCTCTTTTCTGTCACAAAAATAAACTGTAAATTACTCCTTTGTTACTATTGAGGGATTAGCTGATCTGACTTAATAGTAACCTGTAGGCTGTTACTATTAAATCATTCTAGTTGCAAGCTTTGTATCTCAGATTTTTTTCTGCTTTAACAGGAGATAAGTACTATTATTATCCCCATTTTACAGATGAGAAACCTGAAGCCAATAGAGGTTAAGTGATTTGTCCAAGGTCACACAGCTAGTAAGTATCTGGGGCCATATTTGAATTAAAATCATCCGGACTCCAGGCCCAGGGGTCTATCCACTATGCTACCAGTTGCCTCATAAAGGTTAGTAGGTCTTAAAAGATCTAGAACCATCTGACCTATGACCTAGGTAAATTAGAATGTTGTGGGAAAAACACACAGATAGTTGATATTACTAATGTTTAGACAGGAGTACTTTGCAGGTAACCAATTAAATTGCTATATGTTAATGCATTTATTATATATTGCTGGCATCTTGCATGTACTGAGGCTTCATCTATTTGTTGGATGTCCATAATTTGTTGTTTATGCATTTGCATATAGGATAATGATTACAAATACATTGTCATATACATAGAGGTTATTGTTATGAATATTGCTAAAGGTTTTTAGCTGTTTATAATTATTTTCTTGTGTCATGAATATATATCTACTATTTTAATGTGCATATTTAATGTATCCATGTAATTTAGACATTTATTCATTGAAACAGTCAAATAATTCTTTTCTGTTATGATATCTATGATAATATGGCAATATGTAGAACTGTTTTTTATTGTTTTTATTGTTTGTTGTTCTTATAAACATAGCTATTATAATATTAACATTTGACATTTTCAGAAACTGAGGTTGGTATAGGGTGGAATGGAGCTCTAGCTTGCTAGGACCAGGATCATGGAAGTTTTGTAGAATTCTCATGGAAGTTTAGAAAATCTTTAGGACAGACTGTCAAGAGGTGTTCGAAAAACTGTTTATTTAGAAGCACCTTGCTTGGGGTTCCAATAACCTAGAGGGAGAGACTTTTTTTTTAAACAAGTTTCAAGGTACTAGGAAAGAAGGAAGATGAGCTATAGTTATGCTCAAGCAGATGAAAGCGTGAGCCAGATTCCAAGAAGGGAGAAGCTTCATGTATGTCAGAGCATGGAATGTAGCCAATATCAGAACAAGCAGCTATGACAACTGGTAAGAAATTACAGTTAACAGTTATTTTCCCCCCATTTGCTCAGAGAACAGAAATTATTCTGAGTGTGAACCCCACTACAACCTATACCTTATTTAAATGTTTATATATGTTGATTTATTACAGAGCACTTGAGCCAACTCTTTACTCTTCAGTCTGCTACTGGCTCAGTTCCTTAATAGTTCTTTATTTCTCTGGGTTCAAAGGGAGTTTAGCGGGTATGCTCTGGCATATTACAAAATTTTCATAAAACCCTCTAACTAGATTGGCCTTCTCTTGAAATAATATTGAGGCAATATCTTCTTTTATAAGCTAACTTCCCCTTCTCTCACAAAGAGAAAACAAACAAAACCACATTGATTCATCCCTGAGCATAGCATTGCCAAGTTCTGTCCTCAACACTCGCAGTCTGTCTCTTCACTGCTTCCTCTACCAGATTTCCACCTTCTTTTAGAAAAGAGTCTTTTAATTTGTCTCTGTGCTGTCATTTTGATGCTGTTGCTATCCTTGCCTGCTGCATTTAGCCATTCCTCCTGTATTTCTGTTGTTTGGGGGGGAGGTTTAAGGAGCAATTTTGGTTTTCTTTCTAAAAATATTTCAAATGCCTCTTTATTATTGAATGTCCATCTTTTTCATATATGGTTACCTCATGTTTGAAGGACAGGTCACCCTGGGCTGTATCTTGAACATCATTGTTCTTTGGAACACATTATTCCATTCCCTCCTGTGTTTTTTCATGGGTGCAGAATAGATTTTCCATACTTGAATTTCTTTTCCTTTGTATTTCGATATCTGTTTCCTGATTGCTTGAGAACTTGTTGTTTCTGAATTGAATAGTTAAATTTAACCACTATATGTCTTGAGTTTGCAGCCTTGTTTTTTTCTTTTTTTTCTGGAGGTGATCTGAGAATTCTTTCAGTTGCTATTTCATTTTTTATGTTCAGAAGTTCTAGGCAGTTCTCTTTATTATTTCCTTCATTTTGGTTTTAAGTTTTTTCGTTTTGTCATGGTTTTCTGGGAGATCTGTGATGTTTAGGTTGTTTCTATGATCCTGTCTTTGAGATCAATATGTTTTGCTTGTTTAATGTGTATATTTTCTTTTAACATTATTGTTTTTTGCTTCTCTTCTAGGTTGTCCTTCACTTCTATGTATTTATATGACCAATTTATTGTTTTATCTTTTGTTTCATTGGTGAGGCTTGCCATCAGAGATTCCAGTTTTTGGATCTTGCCTATTATTTTTGTTGTGAAGGCCACAACTTATGCTTTCCTACTTCTCATTTCTCTTTTGAACCACTCAGGAACATTGTGTTGTGGTTCCATATTCCCCTCAAATGCCACAGAGTCCTCTGTCTCATCAAATGTTGGATTATTTTCCTTTGTTTTAAAGCATTTATGTGCCTGAACTCACGAGTTCTGGAGGCCATATTTCTCCTGTTGTTACTGTTTTTGCTCTTGATGTATCTATGCTCAAGGCTTTTGAATTTTCTTCTCCCTCATGTCTTTGGTAATTTCAGTCTCCCCTCCACCCCCCAACTTATTTTTCCCTGTTATTCACTTTCTGGCTCCCTCCTCTCTCAATATAGTCTCCTTGGGGTCTGGATCTCAAAGTGTCTCAGCCTCCTACCATGCTGGGAAATTCTAGGTTTACGAGCCTAGGTTTGCCCCAACTGACTTTTGGACGGTCAGAGCTGGCCACAGCTGGATGATATAGTCTTTCAGATTTAGTGGACTGTTGCATAGCAGTGCCCTTCCTTGCTGCCTCATTGTCCTGTCCTGGTGTTTTGTCCTGCTTCTTTTATTCCTTAGTTCTTCATGCAGGCACTGGCAGTTCAGACCTCTTCAGAGCTGATGCTACAAGGTTGTGGCCCCCAGAAAGCTTTTGCTCCAGAGGGGCTGTGGCTGCCTGGCTATCTGTCAAAGTCAGGGCAAATTTCCACAGGCTGGAGCTGGGTCTCCACAGCACTAGAGATAGGAAAGAGGGCAGAGTTGTGATGGTGGGTTTTGTTGTTAACCTAAAATATGTTCTTGGGTCTGTTAGTACAGCCTTGTTGCTGGTAGTGTGGGAGGTAGGGGAGGGGTACTAAGTGAGCTCAGGGTCAATAAGCAATGATGCTTTCTTTTGGCTTCTGGTGGCCTAGACCATGGAGACAACTGAAGTTGCTTCATATTTGTCACATAAGTTCTGTTTTGGAAAAGTTGGAGAGGTCATGGGGATCAGAGAAAATGTCTAGTCTGCCATCTTGTTGCTATCTACACTTAATAAATTCAAGAGAGAAAAGATATATTTATATATAGATATATACACACATAAATATATGTATATATACATATGTGTGTATGTATATATGTGTATATATATATATATATATATACACACACATACAAATACACACACATAAAATCATGCCATGGAACTTTATTGTTCAAAATACTTGTTGAACAAGTGGGTCTTTGGGATCCTGAATCTTCTGAATCAACTTCTAAAATGGTTTCATCTAACTTTTCTCTCCCATTCTCTGAAATAGCCAGAAAAAGAAAATCTGATTTATTCAGTCAAGTCAAAATGTTATAATGAATGTACAGAATCATAGACTTTTAGAGTTGGAAATGACCTCAGTAATCATCTACCCATATTCAAAAGAATCAGGTGGGAAGATTATGACTATGGAATATTATATGCATATACTGTTGGACTTACTAATGTGTGGATGAATTTTGTTGAAACACTTATCTCTCTCTCTCTCGTTTCCTTTAAGATCAGATCAAGTACCACCTCTTACATGAAACATTTTCCAATCCCTCAGTAACTGCTATTGCTTCACCTAACCCCTGAAACTATCTTGTATTTACTTCAAATATATTTTATTTCTACTAACATAAGTACACGCTGTTTCCCTTGATAGAATTTAAGCTCCTTAAGAGAAGGGAGTATTTCATTTTTGTCTTTTTATCCCAATGTCTAGCATATTGCCTGGCAAACAGTAGACACTTAATATAGAGAAAGAAATCCATGCTAAGTGGTGTTATAATTAGTGGGAGAGATTTGCAAGGTATGTAAAGAAGGGGAGGGCAGCTAAGTGGCACAGTGGATAAAGTGCTGGGCCTGGAGTCAGGAAGACTCATCTTCTTAAGTTCAAATCCAGACTCAGTCACTTACTAGCTGTGTGACCCTGGGTAAATCACTTAACCCTGCTTGCCTCAGTTTCTTCATCTGTAAAATGAGCTGGAGAAGGAAATGGTCAAGTACTCCAGTATCTTTGCCAAGAAAACCCCAAATGAGGTAAAAAAAAGAGCTGGACACGATTGTAAATGACTAAACAACAACAAAAAAGAAGGGGAAGATAATAAAGGAAGGGGAAAATCTTGTACCTTATTGATACCAAGAAAGGTGACTGAGAATGCATTAACGATTACCAACATATATGCTTAGTCTCCCATTTTTACAAAATCTTTATCAGAGTTATCTATATATGAATTGAAGGTATCCTCTATAAGGGTATTAGTAGTAGTAGTAGTAGTAATATCTAGCATTTACATAGCACTTCAAGGTTTGAAAAGTGCTACAAAAACATTATCTCATTTGATCTTCATAGCAACCCTATGAGAAAAATGCTATTGTTACCTCTATTTTACGTGAAGAAACTGAGGGAGACAGAGGTTAAGTGACTTGTCCAGTTTCACATAGTTATTAAATGTCTGAGGTCAGATTTGACCTTGAGTCTTCCCGACTCCAGGTTTAGTATTCTATCCATTGTACCACCTAGCTCCTGATGATTGTTATGTAAACATGAATAGAGAGAATTCTCAATGAGGGAATTAGTAGGGAACAAATAGGTTTAATAAATAATATTGAATAATGGACCATGTTTTACCATCTTATAATCCCCTAAAAGATGTAGAGAATAAAATATTCCCCTGAATTTATTGCTTGTTTTTTTTTAAAAGCATTTGACTTGATAGAACAAAATGCTGCTTTATAGGCTCTTTTCCAACATGCTGTCTCCCATCCATATGTCAAGATCATTTGATTCCTTTGATTATATAACAACATAAATCACTCTGTTTAACGACCTCAATGGCTCTTTGAAAATAAATATCAGACAAGGAATAAAATAAGCAAAAATATTTCCTCCCTGAAAGTATTCTTCGCTATGATAGAAGAGATATAGCATAGGGGAGTCATAGTCAAGGAGAGATTCCCTGTGGATGGTGCTAAAAATAGGTGCTCCTATTTTTAGATGTTATTGTGTTGATTGCATCAAATCCCAAGTGATTTCAGAACCTCCTGGGAGACACCTGTAATGAATCAAAGGGGTTTGACTGGTGCATATATACAGGAAAGATCAAATGGATGAAGGATGTCTGTTGCCTAGATTTCAGCATGCATCTGAACAGACACTCTACAGAGTTTTTTCCCAACAGTATGTATGTATATCTGGGGCAGAGAATATAGATGAACAATGAATTGGACCCAGAATTGAAATGAAGGAAGAAAGCAGGCTGAACTTCCAGGAAATTGCAAAGTGCTTATATTCATCCTGTTTCCTATAACAACAAAGACCCATCTTTTCAATACAAACATTTTTTTAGTGTTGCTGTTTGGCTGCAAAATTTGGAATAACACTGCCTCTGAAGAACTAAAGATGATAATCACAGTGAGGGCAATTGAAAGGTATATGTGAGTGTGAACAGGGCTACAACAAATAACTGATGAAGAACTCTGAAGCAGAACAGAAGTAAAGGATGTTATTATGACAAAGAGAAGATGGGCTCATCTGGTGGAGAGAGTGAAAAATAGATTATAAGTGTATGGTCACAGTGCTCTTCTGTAGGTACCTTCTGATGTTGGGAGAAGTCGAAAAAGGGAATGTTGGGTGGGACCATTGTGGTGAACATTTAGAAGGACCTGGACTAGAACTGCACAAGGTCAGCAATAAGTATGAGTGATGGTATGTATGTATGTATGTATCATTGGTAAGATCACAGATCCATTTAAGTACTACTTGAGTATTAAGGAAAAATAATAGGCTGAACTTGTAGATTGATTCCTGTTGGGGAGGAAATTTTTTCTACCGATGGTGGTCTGCAAATGACCTGAAAATCATGACCTCTGAGAGTTAATAATGAATGTTAATAATATTAAAGAAATAATAAATATTATTATTTACAAAAGTTAAAATCATTTCCAGGCGTTGAGGAAAATGTGCATGTGTGTCTAAAACAAAACATTTATTTTTAAAATGGAATGGAAAGAGCTCTGAGCTTCATCTTATTTTGAGGCACAGAGGTGAAGCCATGTGAACCAAATTCATGTTTTCTATTTATCTTTTAGAGAGATGCTGAGACAAAGCTGAGAAATGACTCACATGACTAGACATACTGACCTACCCAGGATTCACCTAGGATTTTGTTTATGAACTGGTTTATTGTTGTTGTTCAGTTGTTTCATCTGACTCCTTGTGACCTCATTTTTTTTTTTTTCGTTCTTTTTTGGCAAAGATACTGGAATGGTTTGCCATTTCCTTCTCCAGCTCATTTTGCAGATGAGGGAATTGCACAACCTAGCTAGTAATGATGACCAAACACAAATGGTGACCACAAACTACAGGTTAAGGAAACTGAAATTAGGATATTGGAAATGACATCCATTCTGTGGTGTTTAAAAGTTCAGGAGACATAATTTCTGGGTAATTTAATAATTTTATTAATAATGCCAGCATTTTAATAAAAGGTCTGTGGCACTCTCAAATGACAAAGACAATCATGGTGGCAGGCTCATGGCTTATCCATCCTTTGAAGAGGGTGTTCCTGATGGTGACAATCAATTCTAATTGGTTAACAATTAATGAGAGAATGAATATTACAATGAGGGTCTGAATCTATTCTAATGAACTTTATTTATGTCATTTCCTTCTAGCTTACCCCTAGCCTTAGGCAATCTATTCAAAGAATTTAACCCCCACCCAAGCCTGAGTAGAAGGGAATTTCATCTTAGATTAGAAGTTTGATCTAGTTGGGTGGAGTAGCAATACCTAGAAGGAGGAGGATGTTAATCCCATCTTCCATTAGCCTTCTCCTTGAGAGATTGGACAAAGAACTAGGACAGGGAAAAAAAAGCTGGGATCTTCCCAATTTTAATAATTGGCTATTAATATGAGAGAAAAATAATCATTTCTCTCAATTCATTGAATTCTTGAGCTATGAAATGAAGAAAACACTTCATAGAGAAACACTTGAATGTACCAAATGTCAAATAATTGGTTATTGGAAGGAATAACTCATAGTATTTCTGAGTGCAGCCCATCTCCAGAAGGGCTGATAGACAGGTTATTAAGGTGAAATGAATGAAATTAATCCAGACCTTTATTTTAAGAGAATTTTTTGTTTTCTTGTCACCTTTATTTATATATGTCTCTCCTTTTCCCCTATATAGTAAGCCATCTCTTATGATAAAAAAGAAAGAAGGGAAAAAAAACAGTTCAGCAAAACTAACCAACACATCAGTGGTTCTGAGTAATTTATTGTTCCATACTTATTCTTTCCCATCTCTGCAAAAAAGAAGGGAAGGTGCATTTCCATCTTGGGCTTAGCTTGCATACTTTTCTTTCTAAAACATTTTTATGAAGAGGCACTAGAGGTGGAAAAAGGAGGAAAAGAGTATACCAATAATTCAGAAAGAAGGTTGGAAATAATTCTCTCCTCCCATCAAAATTTTGCTGCCATTTTTATTATTCTTATTTTAATATAGTCATTTCTGACTTCCATAGTCAACAAGATGGAAGATGAAACATTTTTTTTTCAATGCCCAATAACACTTTAGTAAATCCAAAAGAAGAATTATGTACCAAAAGAAGAGCAATTACAGCTGTTATCTACAGGATAAAAAGGAAGAAGCTCAAGAAGGTAACAAGAAGGTAACAATGAATTATGAGTAAAGAACACTGAACCTTAAGGTACTTAGTTACTTTTGCCACACCAGCCACTTGTGTTCCCACAGGACTTACAAACTGACCCCCAGGCTTATGCTTTAGGATCTACTCAGGGGTTTATCTGTTGTTACAGTCTCTGCCATCTCACCACTCCTACCCTCCCCTCATCCTGAACAAGCTGTGGATAATAACTTTACCCCGCTCCTCGGGGGAACAGTA
>NW_020954592.1:10153608-10168607 GCF_900497805.2 Vombatus ursinus | reverse complement strand
AGAGAGAGAGAGAGAGAGAGAGAGAGAGAGAGAGAGAGAGAGAAAGAGACAGAGATAGAGACAGAGAGAAAGAGAGAGCGCACACATTACTTATAGGGAACCCCAAGGTTGCACCGGATGTGACTGATGTTTATTGACTACCTGACCCATCTCGCCCTCCTCTATTCTAAGAAACTTGCAGATGCTGACTTGTTCTGCCAAAGAACTAAAGAAGGGAGGGAACTGTGGCAAAAGCCCAGCATGTGTTCCTATATTAGGTCTGAAGGAAATGGGACAGGAATCTAGCTTGAGCTTGTTCTGTCTTCACACAAGGTCCTTGGCACAGAGATTGAGGCCAGTGAAAAGTAGATTCCTCAATATGGGAAGAAGCTAGGAAAACATTAATGTCCAGTTTCCAGGGTAAACCTATCATCAAAAGGGGAGGAGTCAGAAAGTAAGTGAAATGAGCTACAAAGGGAAAAAAAAATTAAATTACCAAAGATTTTAAGAGGAAGAAAATTCAATTAAAAACCTAGACCATGAAAAGAGAAACCAGTATCTTGACAAAAGGTAAAAAGTAAACAAATGGCTGAATTTATGACATGACAGAATTTATGACATTGAGATATGACAAGTCAAAAAACTTGAACACCACAATGCAAGAAATCATAAAAGAAAGATGCCCAGAACTTCAGAATTTGTTCTTATAAATCTGAATCAGTTACTTATATATTTTGGAAATAAGACTTCTATCAGAGAAAATTATTGCAAATTTATTTAGTTACCTGTCCTAATTTTATAAAGCTGCAATGGTTTTGTCTGTAAAATCTTTTAAATGGTATATAATCAATCTGCTTCTGCTCCTTTGCCTTTCTTCTTTTTCCCTTGCCCAGAATTTATTCACAGATTCTTACCTCTTCTTTCTTTCCCTTTAAACTCACCTTCCCAATCCACCCTCCAAGGTTTAAGTTTGATTTGCTTTTGGCTAATCTCAACCTGAATCCACATCTCCTTGTATTCCTGTTTTCCTGTTGAGTGAAAAATGTCTCTTCACCCAACTGTGTAAGTATATTCTTCTTTCCTTTGACCAGTTCAGATGAAAGTGAGGTTCAAGTGTTGCCTACTCCCTCTACCCTTTCCTACTACTCTTCTAGTTTTTCACTTGTGCACCCTGATTATACAGTTTCCTTAATATTTCCTCTCCCTCCCTCAGTGTACTCCATTTCTTTTCTTTTCATAAGATCATCTAAACATAACAAAATTCCTAAACCCCATCTCATTCAACTCCATGATGATAATAGGGTTCTGGTGGAACACACGTTATCATCTCCTCATATTGGAATGTAAACACTTCATCCTTCTTTAATCTCTTATTTTTGCTTTCTCATATTTACCTTTTAATGTTTCTCTTGATTCTTCTGTATTTAAAATTCAGATATTCTTGGAATAGAACTTAATGAAACTATGATTTTTTCCCCTCTAGAATTTTACTCAGCTTTTCTGGATAAGTTGTTCTTGGTCATAAACCTGTATTGCCTTTGGAATATCCTATTACAAGCTCTCTGCTCCTTTATTTTTGTTCACTTTTAGTTTTATTTATGGGTTTTATTTTCACATCACATACATTTAGAGATTACTTCCACTTCATGAGAGGACTTTTGTAACAAAGTAAAACAGTTAAGTAAAACTAATTAGACATCTGAGTGTTCATGCAACAGTTCACATGTGTATCACTGCCTACAGTCTTTAAAAAAATAACAGCAATCTATTTTCTCTTCCTACTAACCCTTCCTAAAAAAAGAAAAAGAAAATAAAAGTAAAATTCTTTTAAAATTATTCTTATTTTGTTAAATATTTCCCAATTGCATGTAAAATTTTTAACAAGTTTTTTTTATATTTTGAGTTCCAAATTCTCTCCTGCTGTGTTGTCCTCCCCTCCCCTTGAGAATGTAAGCAATTTGATGTTGATTATACATGTGAAGTCAGACAAAGCATATTTCCATATTTGCCACATTGCAAAATAAAACACAAACAAAATTAAACAATAAAAATGAAGAAAAGAAAAAAGTATACTTCAATCTGCATTCAGAATTCATCAGTTCTCTTTCTGGAGGTGGATAGCGTTTTCTATCATGGATCCTTTGGAATTGCCTTGTATCATTGTCTTGATCAGAACAGTTAAGTCTTTCACAGTTGTTAATCCACACACTATTGCTGTTACTATGTACAATGTTCTCCTGGTTCTGCTCCCTTCACTTAACATCTGTTCATGCTAAATCTTTCCAGATTTTTCTGAAATCTGCCTGCTCATCATTTCTTATGGCAAAATAATATTCCATCACAATTATATACTACAACTTGTTCAGCCATTCCCCAGTTGATGGGCAGTCCCTCAGCTTAGGGTGTGTCTGAGCCACTAATCTATCCATGACTTTAGTCATTTTCCTTTTGTCATGTTAGCCAATCTGAGAGGTGTGAGGTAGTATCTCATATGCATTTCTTAAATCAGTAGTGATTTAGAGCAATTTTTGTGTGTGTGTAACTATTGAAAGCATTCCAGGACACCTAGGCAGCTCAGTGGATAGAGTATAGGGCCTGAAGTCAGGAAGATTCATCTTCCTGAGTTCAAATCTGGCTTCAGACACTTACTAGCTGTGATCCTGGGCAAGTCACTTAACCCTCTTTGCCTTAGTTTCTCATCTGTAAAAATGGGATGGAGAAAGAAATGGCAAACCACTCTAGTATCTTTGCAAGAAAACTCCAAATGAGGTCACAAAGAGTTGGAAAGAATGGAACAACAATAACAAAATTGATAGCTTTGATTTCTTTTTCTGAAGAATATGCTTGTTCATATCCTTCGACCACTTGTCAATTGGGAAATGACTCATATTCTTATAAATTTAACTAATTTCTCTATATATTTGAGAAATAAGGCCTTTATCAGAGAAACTGGCTGTAAATTCCCCCTTCTTCCCCAGTTGCCTGCTTTCCTTCTACACTTAGCTGCATTGGTTTTGTTTGTGCAAATCCTTTTTAATTTGATGTAATCAAAATTATACATTTTATATCTTATAATGCTATCTCTTGCTTGGTTATAAATTCTTTTCTTATCCATTGATTTGACAGGTAAAGTATTCCATGCTCCCCTAATTTGCTTATGCTGGACCTAATTTACAAAGGGGGAAAATAACAGCTGTGTTACAACACTGGATTATTGTGAGGAATGGAAAGCTCTTAGTAAACTTTAGAGGGCTTTATAAAGGTAAGTTATCATCACCTTCATCATCGTCATCATTATCATCATCATTCCCCAAAACATGTAACATTGAGCTGTGGAGCCACTGGATAGGGAGGCTATTATTGTGAATCAGTGAAAAATGATTTGTCTCATATGACCCCAGCACCAAGGATGCATTTGTTCCAAGTATCAACTGATCTGGAGATCATGCGTTGCCCCCACTCCCTGGCTACTTGCTTGCTAAATGCCTAAAACAGTTAGTGCTGTTTCCTGGGTTCCTGCCCTTCATTTTTCATTTCTTAGATTATCCCATTGCCTTGACTTACAGGTGATTGAGTAGTGTTCAGCTCTTTGTCTAAAACTGTATGATTTTGAGCCCTGAGTGAATTCGGGGATTTGGATTGGAATGAGCAGCTTAGGGTGTGCCTGAGCCACTAATCTATCCATGAAGCTGGAGTTGGAAATGAGGGGGAGGCTAGCAATGCCCTTTCCCTTTGGGTTTCTGCCGTTCCCCTCACATGCCTGCCATCCTTGTAGGATCAGTGTTACTTCTCTGAAACAGTATCCTCTCTTTTCCCCCGGCATTTATTAATGTTTGTTTCATTTGCACTGACTATCTTGAGAAACATATGGTTCCTGTTGGGGTGCTGTATTATTCCAGCAACATCTTTAAGTCCTCAGTCTAGCTGCCAGCATTTATGATCAAAACCTTTTCCAATGTGACACTAAAAACTCTTGGTTTCTGGATTTCTAGGACAGATAAATCCATCTGAGAGAGAAACAGACTTTTAATGGTCATGAAATATTTCACTCTTTCTATAAGCATAGCATATTAAATCTGTTTAGTTTTTTTTTTAAAGGAAGTGTCTACATTGTTGGTCAATAAACACTTACTTTTAAAAATTATTATTTATTTTAATATTCTTTTAAAAAACATTTTGAGTTCCAAATTTTTCCCTCCCCCACCCACTGAGAAGACAAGCAATATGATATTAATCGTATGTGTGAAATCATGCAAAACATATTTTCATATTAGCCATGTCACAAAAAAGCAAGAAAAATAAAGGAAGTGGAAAAAAAATATGCTTCAATTTGTACTCAGAGTTCAACTGTTCTCTCTCTGGAAATGGAAAGCATTTTTCATCATGAGTCTTTTGGAATTGTCAGTTAATAAACATTTAGTAAATGACTACTATGGGCCAGGAACTGTGCTAAGTATTGGGGATACAAAGAAAGGCAAAGACAGTCCTTGCCCTCAAGGAACTTACAGTCTAATGAGAAAGACAACATTCAAACAACTATGTGCTAACCAGATATATACAAGATTAGTTGGAAATAAACAACAGAAGGAAGGAACTAGTCATTAAGTTAGATCATTAGAGGCTTCCTGTAGAATGGAGGATTTTAGCTGGGATTTCATGAAAGCCAGGGAAGCCTGGAGGTGGAGATAAGGCGAGGGAGCTTTCCAAATTTCTCTGGTCCAGATCTGTGATTTTATTCTTATCATAAATTCCTTCCATGGGTATAGATGAATAACTTGATTATAATGTATAGTTTTATACCTTTCAGAAACCAAGAAGTGAAATGATGTGTTAAATCCCTTAACCAATAAGATGTGTTAGAGATAGGATTTGAACCTAGGTCTTTCTGGTTCCAAGGCTATGACCCCATGCTCCCTCTCCTCCCATTGTTACAATAAGAAGAATACAGATTTATTTTTGTACCTGAAGCATAAGATTAGGTTCTTCCCATGTAGATGCTGACTTAAATACTGTTGTGATTGACTGGAGGTCAGAAATCTAACTAAATGTTTCCCAGGAGTTCAAAAGTCATTTGATAAACATAAATTAAACCGAGATGAAAAATAAATAAATAATGCTGCCTAGAGGTTAACTATCCCATAGTTACTGTAGAAATCTTTATTCAAATCTTAATTATTTTCTCAGTTAATTTTCTTGTCCATGACTTATCTAAGAGAA
Source organism: Vombatus ursinus (assembly GCF_900497805.2). Taxonomy (NCBI): domain Eukaryota; kingdom Metazoa; phylum Chordata; class Mammalia; order Diprotodontia; family Vombatidae; genus Vombatus; species Vombatus ursinus. The sequence goes on along the minus strand of NW_020954592.1, from coordinate 10,163,411 downwards.
ATAATTCCACTCAGCTATACTAACCAAAGATTCATTTTCTCATTATTTAAATAACGTGACTAGGTTAAAATTAAAGATGAGCTTTTTTTCTTAAAAGTATAGAGAGACCTGACATAGCCAGGTGATTTCCTGATAAAAATCTGTTAGGGGATTGAGGGAGAAGAATTTTCTCTTTAAATACAGATCTGATTAGAAAACGCCCCTGTTGTATCCTTAAAGATACAGTAACCTATGTGCTATAATGAATGCCTGTTGCTGCTCAGTTATTTTTCAGTTGTGTCCTATTCTTCTTTTCTTGGCAAAGACACTGGAGTGGTTTGCCATTTCCTTCTCCAACTCATTTTATAGTTGAGGAACTGAGGCAAACAGGGTTAAGTGACTTGCCCAGTTGGCCAGTTTTGAACTCATGAAGAGTCTTCCTGACTCCAGGCCTAACACTCGATCCACTGGTCCATCCAGCTACCCTGTAATGAATGCCTAAAGTTCTACTAAATTATTCACCCTACTATTGATGTATTATCTCTACTTATTAGTTAAATGACATGCTCCTTTGATATGGTAGGTCATAGACCTTTCTAGTTTCTACATGTAAAGATTTTTAACCTGGGGTCTGTAAATGTGTGTGTGTGTGTGTGTGTGTGTGTGTGTGTGTATGTGTAAATGTATTTTCTGTTAGGTTCTACCCAAGTCCACCCTTCAAGTATACCTGCAGCATTATATAATCAATATCCATCATTGAAAAGAGTATTATGTAAATGATCTTTGAGCCTAATAACATTCTTAACATTTCAATAACTATTTCAATATAATTAGTTTCCTTTGTAATCCTAATGCATTTTATTTTATTCATTTAAAAGCAGAAAGGGTCCACAGGCTTCATTAGACTGCTAAAGGGTTCCATTGCACAAAAAAGGTTAAGCACTGCCTTTACTGAAGCTTGCTTGGTTAGGGTTGTCAACTGAGAATGTTTTGACTATAGTACTATATAATTACGATTGCCAAATAGCTATGTATTAACAACATCTTTGTCCCTTCAATATGTTCCCTGAGCATTGATTTCTTTTCTTGGACTGTTTCATCATGAATATATAATGATTAGCCCCCAAAGCTCCTAGAAATCATCTAATTTAAATCCATTTTACAGATGAGGAAAATGAAGCCCAGAAAAGTGATATAATTTGTCCAAGGTCACACAATAAATAAATGTTGAGACCAGAATCCTCCTGTCCTGAACTCTAGCCTAGCAGGGCAAGTATGATGTCGCTTTTCATCTACCCCATTACCAAACCCATAAGCTAACCCTCTTACTTCAAGACACAATCTTAAAAGACCCAAAGTACATTCACATCTGTTACTATATAAAGGATACATAAAAAGAATTAATTTTCATTTTCCTCATGTCGGCAATCCAGCTTTTCTAAAACTGTGTCAGATCAAGGAGATACGGGCTTTCTTAAGACCTTTGCTATGTCTCAAGCTCCATAAGCACACGGTGGGCTAATTTCAGTGTCAAAGAAGGTCCCCTCCTAATTCCACTGGGAGGACCTCCTTATATGTAACTAGAAGCACAGCACTAACAGGGTAATAAATGTTTTTTTCTCCATATCTATTCAGTAAACTCTACTGGTTCTTGGTTTCCTAACTCTTAAAATCTATTACAACCTGGCTATGACCTATCTTTCCAGCTCATTGGACATCATATCCTGCATCCAGAAATCCAGTCAAATTGGTCTCTCTGGTCCTCATACACAACATTTGTTTCTGGGCTTTGGGCCTTTTCATTCACTGTCCCTCATGCCCGCAAAATCACAAAGGAAACCATTCTTGCCTTCAGGGAGCTTAGATCTTAATGGGCAAAAAACAATATGTACACTCGTGAGTAAATACAAAATATTTTGTAAGATCTTCCTACCATTCAATGCTTAGTTTTTGAGTTGTATAATCCAACCAAATGCCTTCTGAAGAGTATTATATTATGCAGAGGATCACAAAAAAATTAGAAAACCAGATCCTTACTGTCTAGAGACTACAGTCTAAAGTCAGGAAAAAGAGCCTACAAAAATTGCATATTTAAACACAATTCAGATTATGACTTGCACCTGTATGTGACAAAATAAGTGTTAGACTAACTGATGTCTGTTATTTCTTCTAACTTGAAGATTTTAGGGTTAACTTCCTTTTGGAAGAAGTGGCTTATGGGGCTAGATGACATGGAGGATATCAAGATTAATTAAGAAATAGCCTTTGCCATCAGGAAAATGATAATCTAATTGTGGGGATGAGAAAGGGGAATGAATAACTATAATGTGAATTTTAAAAATATTAGTTACATAGGAAATGTCACAGAGGGTGTTGAGAGATTCAAGGAAGGTTCACTTGCTCATAATTTCCTAATCTTTCTTCTCTTCCCAAAGGAGGGAAAGAGCTGGTTGGCTTTGTTGTGCCAACTAGCAAGCAACTGAGGTTCTAGTGGACTAACTTCCTTTTGGCTGAAAAGGAAAAAGAATAAGAAAAAAGAAATGGAAAAAGATGGTGGAAGAAAAAATGCTGATAAATTTAGATATTTCAGAGTTATTGCCCTTGAGTCAAGCAGCTTATTGGTAGAATCGATCAATCAACAAGCATTTCTTAAGCACCTTTTATGTGTCAGGTGCTAATACAAGGGGTAACTAGATGTCTCAGTGGATAGAGTGCAGGGCCTGGGGTAAGGAAGATCTGAGGTCAAATCTGGCCTCAGACAATTACTAGCTGTGTGACCCTGCACAAGTTACTTAACCTCTGTTTGCCTTAATCCACTGGAGAAGTAAATGACAAACCACTCCAGTATTTTTGCCAAGAAAACCCCATGGACAGTATGGTCCATGGGTCCATGAAGAACATGAACCCAAATAATGCTTAATTTTCTGGATCAGGCCTACCTCAAGCCAATCTAGGAATTAAAACTTAGAATTGGAAGGCGATTAAATACTCATAAAATCTGAAAAAAAGAATTTACTTACAATATTAAAAGCATAATATTACCAATTAAAATAGATACTATTCCCCTGTCACATTTTCCAAAGTAGCAATGATGGGTCAGAGAGACACTTCAAAGGGCAATTGGAGTACCACCATACCTCAAGAACCTCAACTCTTCATAGGCTAGATTTTTTTTTTTTTATGTGACAAGGATGCCACATCAAAGGTCAAGTGCTGTTTCACCACAGGTGAGAGAAACTGTAGTATGCTTAGTGGTGACACCATGGTAAACTGTCTCAGAAGACAGGCTAAACCAGGTTGAAGATAAGTGACATGCCTCAAACTTGTCGATGACTTAGAGGGATGTCTACTCCAAGCATGTGGAGACTTTCCCTAGTGGAATGGATAGATGAGAACAATTTGTTCTAACAGCCATGAAGGTGGCTCAAGTGCTATGGAGGACTTAGAACTTAGTCATACATTGAAGATGCCAAGGTCACCCACTGTATCCAGGTTTATCACCAGTTGTCCTGACTTTTGTCTTGCTACTGGACTTCAAACAAGGCCATTGGAAGACAGAGTGAAGATGATGACTTTTTATAACGCTCCCTCAGTTAAATCCAATTCACATATGAGTCAAGACATTAATTGTGATGTCATTGGTCCTCTTCAAAAATGAAGGACAAACAACAACTATTTCCCCAGACTAAGTTCCAAGAAGAGCTTTGTTGTCCCTATAATGGGAAGGCAGCCCAGCCCATGTTAAATAAATGCCCCTCTTACCACACACGGAATAACCCTGATAGTTTCCACCCACATAAAAACTATAAGAAGGAGAATACTTAAGCAGAAAAAATACTGGAGAACAATCTTGGTTCACAGTAAAAGCCAACTGAATTTAGGATGTTGGAGACAATCATGTGGGAAAAATGTCAGGCAAAGGCCAGATTAGGCTCATAGGATCATAGCAACACAATGGCTGTGCTCTGGGGAAAATTAGTATTTTTTTGTTTTCTCTGCATTTTACTCATGTTTGAATGCTGGTACTTTAGGTGAGATGGTCAGAAACATTTGTCTCCTCCCTTGTGGGTTTGTTAACTCAGGAGCCTGGATACAGATCAAACCAAAAGTGTTTCCTGGGTGAGGATAAACTGTGTCTCAGATTCATTATAAGAAGAGAGCCCACTCCCACTGGACAGGAGCTTGCTTCCTTGAGACATAGTATTTGAGTGTGTTCAGAAGAGGGGCTAATAAGATAAGAAGGGACTCTAAACCATGTTTCATGAAGAACAGATTATTATTATAAGACTAGTAAAACTACCATGACTATTACTAGCTGACATTTGTATAGTGTTTTAGAGTTTACAAAGCCTTTTATATACATGATCTCTCATCTGATCCCTCATAACACTCTTGTGAAATCAGCCAGGCATGTATTATCCTTGTGTTACAGATGAGAAAGCAGAAGCTTAGAGAGGTTTTAAGTGGTCCAAGATTTAGGAGGGATGTCATAAATGCTTTCAAGATAATTGAAGGACTGTTATTAGAAATATTAGCTTTGTGTTATTCAACAAGGTAAAACTAGACCTAATGGATTGAATTTACAGGAAGGATGATTTAAATATAAGAAAGAAATGCACGGTAATTAGAGTTGCCCCCAAATAGGATGAGCCATCTCACAAGTAGTTAGCTCTCATATGGGAGGAAAATCAGGCTACTATTGCATCTCTCTAGAAGGCAGAAATAGAACCAATCAGCAGAAGTTGTAGAGAAAGAGATTTCACCTTAACCCAAGGAAGAATTTTCCAAAAATATAACAATCCAAAAATGGAAGGGCCATCTCACATTCTTTGTCACTGCAAATATTTAAGTACTATATAGATGTGCACCTGTCAAGAATGTTGTAGAAAAGATTACTGTCTTGGGTGGGAGGTTGGACTTGATGAATTCTAAGGTCTCTTCCAACTATGATAATCTACTTTGAACAATTTCAGAGGGAAATAGAGTTCTCCACCTCTCCCATTTTTGTGGATATAGGAGGAAAATGATAGGCAATTTATATTGTCATTTTTCATAGGTTCCTCTTACAGCTCACTTCCTACAATGCCAGACAGGCCCACTACCAATTATTTTAAATACAGCATCCCCATTTTGGGGTAGCTAGGTGACACAATGTATGGAGTGCTGGGCCTAGAGTCAGGAAGACCTTGAACTCAAATCTGGCCACTTATTAGCTATGTGACCCTGGGCAAGTCACTTAATGCTGTTTACCTCAGTTTCCTCATTATTAAAACAAGCTAGAGAAGAAAATGGAAAACCACTCCAGTATCTTTGCTTAGAAATCCCCAAACGGGGGTCACAAAGATTTGGACATGATTAAAAATGACTAAACAACAACAACAAAAGCATCCCCACTAGGATGCTTCCCCAACTTGCATGTCACTTGCAGGTTGGATTCTCAGAGAGCAGCTGCTACCCAGGGTTATATGGATAATGCTATGGATGCTGTAGTCCATGAGTCCTACTGGAATGCTTTATATCAACTATTAGCCGGCAGGCACAATTAGCCTTTAGCAAACATTTGCTAAAATTGTCTCGTAAAACCTTTAGATACCAAATACACTTTCCTTTAAACACTCTCAAGCAGCATTCATAGGAAAAGTCGCCTCGGGCTCAGAGCCACGATGACATTTTGTGCTGTAGGATCCCCTAAAGATGCAGCAGCTACTTTTGCCCAAGTGTGCTTATGTCAATCAGAATTCTTACCTAACTCACGTGGTTCCTGTCTCCAGCTAGCAAATTGACCTTCACCTTCCATTTCAGGGTAAATGGTTTGGCCCTGCTAGTCAGCAGTTTTATAATCCCACCACTGACTGCTAGAGTTACATGTCCCACCCAGATGCAGTATCAGTCGGTCAATAAATATATATTAAGTGTCAACTATGTGCCAGGCACTGTTCTAAGTCCTGGGAATACAAAGAACAACAAAAGATAGTCTGCCCCTGAGAAGCACACAGTCTAATGAATCTAATATCTGTGAACAATCAGTGCCACTGTAGAAAGGGGAGGGCACTCAGTTCCAGTAATTTCTCAGAAGTAGCCTCTAGAAAGACCCAACTGATAATGACATAATGATTTGTACGTAGTTCTAGCTGACCCTCTCTGGCCCTTCCCTTCCTTGACACTGATTTGCCAGGACCTTGCAGTCTCTGCCCCCTCAGAGGGCTCTACACTCTCTAGGAAATCAGCACAGATCACCATCGTTTGGCAGGTATCCATTCCTCTCATTTGTTTCAGACAGAAAGGGCTTGGGAGCCTTTGGCATGAAATTGTAGGCAAGTGTTTTGCTATATGATAGTGCAGGTAATGTGAAATTTGCTATATGACTATGGTGAATGTGTATGTGGAATCCCCTAGCTGACTTGGTGGTTATCCTAAATTTTTTGATGAAGGTATGGGAGAGTCCTTATCCAACCCTCTGTGAAATAAGGTGACAGATCCTAAGCACAGGCCTCAATTGGGGCAGAAATTTGGCATTAATCCCATAATCAGGCTCCCAGGAAAGAGGATATCCTGGCTGGTGGGTCCTGAAACTGATATAAGGCAAGTCTTACTATGAACACTGGAAAGAGGACAGGCTGCATGCAAGAAATAAAAGACTTCTTGGCTACCTTACTACAGATTACTTTGGCCCTTGATGAAGAATCAGTGACTATATCAGAGGCATTTTTTCTGTGTTGCCTTTGTTTCCCTGCTCATAGTTACCAGCTGATGTATTAATGTATTGTAATCCTAACGTATGAGGATGCCCACTGTGAACTGCTGCAGGTGATTTGGCATCATACTCCACATGGAGCAGATTGTCACAACTGAGGGCCCAGTCATTTCAAAGTGGGGAGGAGGAGGATTTTTGGTCCTCATTCTCTTCCATATATGGTCATTTCTTCAGGTGACTTTAAATTTTGTTTTGTGTTGTATTTTTCATTTAGTTGGGTTTTCCCCCTTTTCCTCCAACATGTTCTGTGGTAGACTTCTCATAACACCAAGATTAAGATTGTTCAGTATTAGCACCAATATCATTTAAATAGTAGAAAGTTTTCTTTAAGAATACTTTGCCACTGAGGGATGGTCATAGGATCAATATCTACTAGAATTCTCTAATCTCCCCACTCCTCTAACACCATACAAGGTGGGTTATTTCTTATCTTAAAAGACGAGGAAGTCATCCCCAAGTCTTAATTGACCAAGAGGACTAAGCTCAAGCTGTGTTGCCATTTATATGGCTTCCTAGTGGCCTCAGAGAGTAATGATAAGGTTTCCTAGTCACTTAAGGGCATAAAATGGCTGGCCAACATGAAGTCCAGGCCCTTCAGACTTGGTAGATATATCAAGACCATGCCCTGCTAACCAGACATACTTCTGAATGGAGGTAAGGATGCTCATGTCTATCTAAGACAACTTCTATATCCTTGTTGTGTATCCTTTCTATGCTATGGCCAAGCAAACGTCCTTTTGTTAACCACTGAATGACCAATAAGTGTATAATTCATTCCAATATTGAACCAATCCCCCCCATAACAAGCTCTGTCTACCCTATCTCCCTTCTGGAGAAGCTGGGTAATGACATGTTCATTCATATTACTTGTTTAAATTGGGAGTCATTGACTACAGTCCTGTTGGTGAGACAGAACCACCAGCCTTTACCGTTGTTTATCCTTCATTTTTGGGGGGGGGTTGGGCAGTGGGGGTTAAGTGACTTGCCCAGGGTCACACAGCTAGTAAGCGTTACGTGTCTGAGGTTGGATTTGAACTCAGCTCCTCCTGAATCCAAGGTCAGCGTTCTATCCACTGCGCCACTTAGCGTTTGTCCTTCATTCTTGAAGAGGACCAATGACATCATGAGGGTAATGACTAGACCAGGCTTTACTATCTGCCTTGCAGACCCTGAGGTACTAACACCTGATCTGCCGATGAAATCTAAGAGAACCTTTGCCATCTACCTCGATGATTTGGGGTCTTTCCGACCTCCCTGCAGTTGAATTCCTATATGTGTACCTCCCCCAATTAGAGTGTGAATGTCTTGAAAGCAGGTCCTTATTTTGCTTTTCATATTTGTATCCCCATCACAGCACAGAATTTGGCACAAAGTAAGCACTTAGTCAATATTTTTTTTTATTTATTCATTCACAAATTCATTCATCATTCAATATCATTTCTACAGTATAGGATGGATTAGAGGGGGAAAAGGCTTGAGGCAGGAAGATCAATAAGGAGGCTATTGTAATAGACTAAGCGACAGATGATGTGGGCTTGTGTGAATAGAGTGAGAGGAATGGATAGGATAAATATCCTACACACGAGACTGACAAGCCTTGGTGACTTGACACCATGCTAGACACCAGGGTCGAGCAAGACAAAAATTCTTTTCCCTCAAGGAATGTTCACTCTTTTGTGCTTCAGTCTTTTCATCTGTAAAATGGTAATAATAAGTTATATTATCTTTTCATGGGATTATTGTGACACAGGTATTATGATGTGAATAAAGTCCTTTGCAAATCTCAAAGCACTATGCAAATGTCAGCTATTATTATTATACTATATTGCCTTTTCTTAAAGAGCTTCTGTTTTCAGATTTATTGTGTAGTAAATATTTGTCTCACTATAGTTGGAAACAAAAAAAAACACAAAAAAACAAACTGAATTCTTTCACCTGGGATAATTGCTTACAGTTCAGAAACAGCATCAGTTACACACTGATTATGATAAGTCGACTTACAACTTACTGCATCAGGCTTTCCATAGAAGAACTTAGAAATGACTTGTCTTTTAAAGCCCTTCATAACCTGGCCCCTTCCTACCTTTCCAGGCTTTTTACACCTTACTCCCCTCCACAGACTCTGCAGTCCAGGGACCCTGGCCTCCTTGGACACTGGTCTCTTCATGTTCCTCACATACTCCATCTCAGTCTTGACTTGTTTGTCACTATATCTGGCACATTCTCTCCTCTCATCTCTTCCCCCTGGCTTTCAACACTAGAGAATTTGCAGGAGATTTTATATGAAAAAACATGGTGAACAAAGGGTTCATTACGTCTATGGTAGTGACCACTGCTGGATCCCATTAATGGAATTGTAAGCAACCTCAACTCATTCCCAGGCTGCGGTGAACTGCTAAGAGGTATAGGTAGGGTTAGCCTTGCCAACTTGTATGGTCTGAACTACTGGGGCTGGAAAATAGAGGTCTGGCTAAGCAGAAGGCAGAAGGGGATCTAAGCTGAGTCCTGATTACCGTGCTCAGTTATCCGGATGAGCCTTCCCTCTAAGTAGACAACTGGAGGAAGATGGGGCTTGGAGGGATTAACAAATCATACACAGAAGGGTAGTAGAGAATATTTCTGTTATCAGAATATTTCTGATCATTGGCAGGCCAAAGGACATAAGGGACTGGGAAGGGAATAGACATTTACATAGCACCTACTATGTGCCAGGTACTTTGTAAGTATTATTTGATCCTCACAACAACTTTGCAAAGTAGGAAACTGAGGTAGATGGAGGTAGATTGATTTGTCCAGGGTCACTTAGCTAGTAAGTGTCTAAGGTTGGATTTTAACTCAGGTATTCCTGACTCCAGGCCCAAACCTTTTATCCACTGTGCCACCTGGCTGCCTGAGTTAAATTGAAGGAGTCTCTTATAGGAAGCCACTGGAGTTTATTAAATAAGAGGTGACTTGGTCAGACCCATACTTAAAAAAAATAGAGGTGCTAATTAAAACCAAAAGAATGAAAAAATAGAAGACAATGTGAAACATTTTATTGGAAAGACAACTGACCTGGAAAATAGATCCA
>NW_020954592.1:10153194-10153452 GCF_900497805.2 Vombatus ursinus | reverse complement strand
CACAATCAGGATAGCACAAGATTTAGCAGCTTGTACATTAAGGGACCTTTGTCAGTATTAGGGGAGTTGGAGGGAAAATAATTATATGTATGTGTATATATATATATATATATGTATATATATATGTAGATAGATAGATAGATAGATAGATAGTTAGAGGGCACAGGGTGAGTTGAAGATGAAGGGGTCATATCTGGAGAATAAAATTAAGGGGTGAGAGAGGATCATACTAGGAGGAGAAAGGGAGGGGTAGAACAT
>NW_020954592.1:10112367-10153030 GCF_900497805.2 Vombatus ursinus | reverse complement strand
CAGTGGAGGGGAAATGGGGGAAGGTGAGAGGAATGAGTGAATCTTATTCTCATAGGATTTGACTTGAGGGAATAACATACACACTCAAATGAGTATGGAAATCTGTCTTACCCTACAGGAAAATTGGGGCGGGGGGAGGGGACATGAGAGTAGGGGGATGATAGAGAAGAGGGCAAATTGGGAAAGGGGGTAATCAGAAACAAATACTTCTGAGGAGGGACAGGATCAAAAGAAAGAACAGAATAAATGGGGGGGGCAGAATAGGATTAAGGGAAATAGAGTTAGTTTTTCACAGCATGTCTACTATTGAAGTGTTTTGCATAACTGCACAAGTACAGCCTATATTGAGTTGCTTGCCTTTTCAATGAGGGTGGGTGGGGAGGGAGGGAGGGAGAAAATTTGGAACCCAAAGTTTTAAAAACACATGTTTAAAAAAAATGTTTTCACATGCAACTGGGAAATAAGAAATACAGGAAATGGGTTACAGAAGTCTATCCTGCCCTACAGGAAAATAGAAGGGGAAGGGGATAAGAGAAGGGGAGAAGAAATAGAAGGGAAGGCAGACTATGGGAAGGGGTGTTCAGAATGCATGCCATCTTGGGGTGGGGGGAGGGGTGAGATGGGGTGAAAACTTGGAACTCAAAATCTTGTGGAAGTAAATGTTGAAAACTAAAAATAAATAAATTTATTAATTAAAAAATAGAGGTGCTAATTAAAACCACAGGAGCTAATGCAATCATGAAGGGAAATTGTCTACAGGGAGAAATGAAGTGAGCCCAAGACAAAACCTTTGGGGGACACCCACAGTTAATGGGTCTGTAGTATAGCAAACTGGAAATAGGGACATGATGGAAACTACCAGCTCCTCTAACATCCACTTCTTCCCAGAGTCTTATTCTTCCTTCAGCAACCTACCATGAGTTTGGCATCACTCATCTTCTTTCTGGAAGCTGGAAGCCAAACGTGCTTGAAGTGAAATTAGAAGAAACTGAAGAGACTTGAAGAAACTGAAGCTCTCCTCTTTCCTGCTCTCCCCAACTGTGCCCCACACTTCATACAGGCTTGGAGCATTGATCTCCACCAATGAGGAGAGAATCCCATACCTATGGGCTTTGGGACACAGGTTACACACATGCATGCATGCATATATACATAGTACATATACACATACACATATATGTATGTGTAGATATGTATAGATCCTGTCTATAAATTGCTTGTGTAGAATTATTTGCATGCTTTCTCCTCCATTAGATTTCTCCAATTCTCTCCTAGTTCCCATCATTACCCCACATTCACACCAGTCACTTTTCAGCCTGGATATAATCTCAGATGGTACTGGTGGGCTGAGGATGACCTATAAGAGACTGCTTCAATTTAACTCAAGCATCCAGGTGGCATAGTGGAATTTCCTCATGGGATGAGTCTCTCTCTCTCTGTCTGCTAAACTGAATTACCTCACTCTCAATGGGGGAGCTTTTTCGCTCTGTATTGTCTGATACCCTATATATTTTTTTTCCTGATTTTTGTTTTGCTATTGTCTCAGATAAATGGATTTCTTTGCTATCTGCCACGTATGTTTGTTGTGAAGCAGGTATTTAGTGGGAAGAAAGTCAAGCCTTTGATATAAAACTTGGGGTCTTCCTTTCCCCACTAATAAATAGCAATCAGAAATTTAGCTTGAACCTGGAAATCATATCCCCTAGCCTAGCAATATTTATGGGAGAAGATAGGCGTAATTCTACTCTGGTACCTCCTCTCTCTGAGGGGAGCGGAGTGGCCAAGCTGTTGGCCCCAACTACTGCTTCCCCTTCTGGCAGAATATCTGATGCATAGAGAACAGCCAGTGAAAATGCCTAGAGATGGAGAGTCTTGCTCAAGGAAGAAGGCCAGTGTCACTAGATCAAAGAGTCCTTGGGGAAGGGTGTGTAAAGTATAAGAAGACTAGAAAGAGGGGGGTGGGATGGTGGTGGGGAGGGCAGGTTACGAAGGGCTTCGAATGCCGAACAGAGGATTTTATATTTGAACCTGGAGGTGAGAGGGAGCCACTGGAGTTTATTGAGTATGGAGGGGTGACATGATCAGATCTCTGTGTTAGGAAGGTCACTTTGATCGGCAAGTGGAGGATAGAATGGAGTGGGCAGGCAGACTAACCAGCAGGCTATTGCAGTAGTCCAGTGTGAGGTGATGAGGGCAGGCACCAGGGTGGTGGTAATGTCAGAGAGAAGGCGAGTGTTACAAAGATAAAATTGATGTGCCTTAGGAACAGATCACATATGGGGAGTGAGAAATAGGGAGAGGATTTGAGGATGACATCTAGGTCACAAGGCAAGAAGGATGGTGGTGCCCTGGACAACAATAGAGAAATTTGGAAGGAGGAAGAGTTTTGGGGGAAAGATGAGTTCTGTTTTTGACATGTTTAGTTTAGACTACCTATTGGAATTCAGGTCTAGATGTCCAACAGGCAGTTGGATATGCAAGACTGGAGTTGGCAGAGAGATTAGGGTAGGATAAGTAGATTTCAGAATCATCAGCATGAAGAAATGGTATCCTGACAACCATCCTTTACTGAGGCAGAAAGAATATTGGTTTTAGAGTTGGAAGGTCTTTGTTTAAGTTCGTTTTGGGAAAGTCATTTTTACTTCTCTGAGCCTTAGTTTCCTCATTGGTAAATAGCCTGACTTCATAGGGTTATATTGTGATGACTTATTTTTGCCAGCCCCATCTACAACCTTATCTTACTTTTTATTCTTTTCTAGTCTTCGCTTCTACAGTCAATCAGTTACCAAAGTCTGTAAATTCCTCCTTCATAATATCACTTGTATCTCTCTTTTTATTACAGGATACTGCTTCTAAACTAATCTTACATAAGCAGGTTTTTGTTGTTGAGTCATATTAGTTGTATCTGACTCTTTATGACCCCTTTTTGAGGTTTGGCAAAGACATTGGAGTGGTTTGCCATTTCCTTCTCCAGCTCATTGTACAGCTGAAGAACTGAGACAAGACAAACAGGGTTAAGTGACTTGCCCAGGGTCACATAGCTAGAGTCTGAGGCCACTGCATTTGAACTCAGATCTTCCTGACTCCTGGTCCAGCACTTTATCCATTGCACCACTTAGCTGCCCTACATAAACACAGATCTAATTATGTCACTGTGTTAGAACATTCAGTCACTCCTTGATTTAAAATTTAAACTCTTGGCTACCATTCAAACTCCTCCACACTTTAGGGCTGATCTATTTTTTATACACATTTCATATAACTGAATTCCATGTATACTACATTCCAGTCAAATTCAATAAATTTGCTAACCCCTGACTATACCCTATACTTTCCAGTCTCTTCCTTTGCCCATGTAGTACCCTGAGGCTGGGACATCTTTTTCATCCCTCTTCACTAGCTGAATTCCTACCCATACTTTAAAACCCAACTCAAATGCTGCCTTCTCCAAAATGCCTATCTTGCACCAGTCAGTCCAGAAAGGTGGCATCTCCTCCCAGCTGGCCATATCAAAAGAAAATATGAAATATTCAGCCACAAGCAAAAATAGCAACATAAGTGGTCCAAAGGGTCTCACATTGAAGATTCCTAAATAGTCTATAGTTCCTAGGAGAAGTATCATTTAATACCAAGGTTCTGGGTGAATAGCTGAGTTGCTTCCTGAAAAGGCAGTTGTCAATAGTTGTTAGCATAGTTACACTTTATTGTATATTATATTAGCATATACTAGTTGGTTAGTATACTCTGTAAGTCATCTAGGGAGGGCATCCATATATCTACCTTGGAACTACGGAAATTTGTAGGGAGAGACTATAACAGCTACTTCAATGGTGTCTCTTACACTTGTCTCCATTTCTCCATTCACATGGCTACTGTAGTTCAGGCCCTCCTCACCTCTCGTCTCTATCAAGAGCTTTCTGATTGGTTCTTCTGTATTCAGTCTTTCTTTGCTCCAATCCATTTTCCATACAGCTTTCAAATGAATATTCCTAAGATGTAGGACATCCTGCTCAAAAAGCTTCGGTAACCTACTATTGCTTCCAAGATAAAATGCAAACTCCTCTGCTAGATCTCCAGCTATGTCAAGCTCCCAGCCTGTAGGTGACCCCCAAGGTCTTGTCTTGGGATCTCTTTACTTCTCTCTGTAGACAATTTCCCTTCATGATTGCATTAGCTCCCATGGTTTTAATTACCACTTCCATTTTTTTAAAGTATAGGTCTGACCATGTCACCTCCTATTTAATAAACTCCAGTGGCTTCCTATCACCTATAAAATAGAAAATACTTTGTCATTTGATGCCCTTCACAATCTGTCCCTTTTTATCCTTTCAAACTTCTCACACTTTACTCTTCCCTGTGATTCAGCTATCCTGGATTTACAATCTGAAGGATACACAACTAGATGATGTTCCATCCTAGGTAGTACAGTGAATAGAGTGCTGGCTCCAAAGTCATGAAAACTTGAGTTCAAATCTAGCCTTAACTTACTAGCTGTGTGACCCTGGGCAAGTCATTTAACCTATGACAGCATCAGGTTCCTCAGCTTAAGATGAGGATAATAATATCAACTACTTACCAGGGTTATTGTGAGGATCAGATAATATTTGAATATTGAGTAATAATGAGGAAAGTAACTCATCACAGTACCTGGCACATGTTGTTGTTGTTCAGTTGTTTCAGTCGTGTCCTACTCTCTGTGACCCCATTTGGGGTTTTCTTGGCAAAGATACTGGAGTGGTTTGCCATTTCTTTCTTCAGTTCATTTTTAAAGATGAGGAAACTGAGGCAAACAGGGTTAAGTGACTTGACCAGGGTCATACAGCTAGTAAGGGTCTGAAGCCAGATTTGTGCTCAGGTTTTCCTGACTCCAGGCTTGGGCTCTATCTGGGACATAGTATGCACTTAATGAATGCACATTCCCTTCCTCCTCTCCTTACTGTGTCCTTTGCTTTTCTGGTTGGCATCACGCCTAGAGTACTCTCCTTCTCAGAGATGTGCTCATAAATGTTTAACAACTGATTTCTCTGGGGGGAAAATGTACACAGGACACACTTTTAAATTTAATCTATGTTATTAACATTTTTCCATTACTCTCTTAAGTTGAGGTAATCAACAGCCACTTCCTCTAACAAAAATTAAAAAACAAAAACAGTTCAGCAAAATTAATCAACCTATTGATCAGCATATGCAACATTCCTCAAGCATTCCTCTATTTCTTTAATTAAAAAAGAGTGAGGATGGTGTATGCAATTTGTCATTTCTTCTCTGGGACTGAGCAGTGTCACTGCAGTGAATGAGGCAGTGATACATAAAGATTTAAACAGTTTCTATCTTTTCCATCTAAATTTTTTTCTTTAGTTTGCATTGTCTCTCATTCAATCAATAGGTATTGCTTCACTTGGTATTTGACAATTTTCTCCTTTGATCTATATGTGGATGATTTAAAATCTATTTCTCCCTAACCCCTCTCAAGTTCTCATCTGATACCTCCCCTTCCCCATTTTGCTGCTTATTAAATGCTCTTAGCTGTTTCATTATCACCTCAAACCTAATGTAACCAAAACCAAACTCATATTCCCTGCCCCCCCAACTGAGCTTTCTGACACCTCTCATTTTCCCAATCCCACAACTAGTATAATCATTCTTATAGTCACCTAGGCTTGTAATTTCCAAATCATCTTCTTAAAACACTAATTATATCAATATCTCCCCTTAACCTCTGCCCCAATTAAAAACCTCCATTGTCTCTCTTGCCAAAGCAAATCTACCTTGGCCAGAAGCCCTATAATTTCATTGAGACCAGTTCAGATAGCACTGGTCCTGCTGACCCTAGGTACATGAAGGGGTTCAGTCAGGGATGAGAAGAGAGTGAAAAAAATATCAAGACCCTATTGTTATTATTGGTGGTGGTGGTGATGATCCTTCATTCTCAAGGAGGACCAATGACATCACAACAGCAATGTCTTGACTTGCTTGTAAATTAGATTTAAGTGAGGCAGAGCTATGCAAAGTCTTCAGCCTCACTCTGTCTTCCAGGGTCATCAAAGTCCAGTGGCAGAACAAAGGTCAAGAAGACTATCGATGGCCTAAGATGCAGTGGGTGACCTTGGCGTAACGACCCTGTATATTTGCACAGAAGACCAGGTTATATTCCATAGTATAAAGTCTAAATGTGAAATTCAAAGTTGTCCAGCCTGGCCCCAACCTACTATTCCAAACTACTACTCAACTGGTTGAATTAGATTGGCTTTCTCACTGTCCCCTGAATATACAACTTGTATGTCCTTACTTTTTTCACCTTTAGTCTATTTTGAATTTCCTCAAGGAACTCCTTCCTTACCTCTCTCTGCCTATTTAAATAGTGCCCATCTTTTTAAAATTTTCTCTTACTTTTATTAATTTATTTTTAGTTTTCAACATTCACTTCCACAAGATTTTGAGTTCCAAATTTTCTCCCCTTCTTGCCCCTTCCCTCACCCCAAGGCAGTGTACGTTCTGAATACCCTTTCCCCTAATCTGCCCTCCCTTCTATCACTCCCCCCTTCTCTTATCCCCTTCCCCTTTTATTTTTCTATAGGGTGGGATAGATTTCTATATCCCATTGCCTGTATATCTTATTTCCAAGTTGCATGTAAAAACAATTTTTAACATTTGTTTTTAAAACTTTGGGTTCTAAATTCTCTCCCTTCCTCCCTGCCCACCCACCCTCATTGAGAAGGCAAGCAACTTGATACAGGTTATACATGTACAGTCATGCAAAACACTTCCATACTAGTCATGTTGTGAAAAACAAACTATATTTCCCTTCATTCTATCCTACCCCCCTGTTTATTCTATTCTTTCTTTTGACCTTGTCCCTCCTCAAAAGTGTTTGCTTCTGATTGGCCCCTCCCCCATCTGCCCCCCCTTCTATTATCCTCCCCCTCTTATCCCCATCCCCCTATTTTCTTGTAGGGTAAGATAGATTTCCATACCCAATTGGGTGGTTTTTTTTGTTTTTGTTTTTTTTAGGCAATTGGGGTTAAGTGACTTGCCCAGGGTCACACAGCTAGTAAGTATCAAGTGTTTGGTCTGAGGCCAGATTTGAACTCAGGTCCTCCTGACCTCAGGGCCAGTGCTCTATCCACTGCGCCACCTAGCTGCCCCGCAATTGAGCATTTATGTTATTCCCTCCTTAAGTCAAATCCGATGAGAATAAGATTCACTCATTCCCTCTCACCTTCCTGTTTCCCTTCCACTGTAAAAGCTTTTTCTTGTCTGTTTTATGTGAGATAATTTACCCCATTCTACCTCTCCCTTTTTCTTTCTCTCAGTATAATCCTACCTCACCCCTTAATTTTATTTTTTAGATATCACCCCTTCATCTTCAACTCACCTGTGCCCTCTATCTATCATCTCTCTCTCTCTCTCTCTCTCTCTCTCCATGTTTTTTCCTTCCAACTACCCTAATATTGACAAAGGTCTTGTGAATTACAAATATCATCTTTCTATGCAGGAATGTAAACAGTTCAACCTTAACAAGTCCCTTATGATTTCTCTTTCCTGTTTACCTCTTCATGCTTCTCTTGAGTCTTGTATTTGAAAGTTGAATTTTTTATTCAGCTCTGGTCTTTTCATCAAGAATGCTTCAAAGTCCTCTATTTCACTGAATGTCCATTCCCCCCCCCCCCCCGAACGATTATACTCAGTTTTGCTGGGTAGGTGATTCTTGGTTGTAATCCTGTCTTCTTTGATATCCAGAATATTATATTCCAAGCCCTCTGGTCCCTTAATGTACAAGCTGCTAAATCTTGTGCTATCCTGACTGTGTTTCCATAATACTTGAATTGTTTCTTTCTGGCTGCTTGCAGTATTTTCTCCTTGACCTGGGAACTCTGGAATTTGGCTATAATATTCCTAGGAGTTTTTCTTTGGGGATCTCTTTCAGGAGGTGATCAGTAGATTCTTTCCATTTTTATTTTACTCTCTGGTTCTAGAATATCAGGGCAGTTTTCCTTGAAAATTTCTTGAAAGATGATGTCTAGGCTCTTTTTTTGATCATGGCTTTCAGACAGTCCAATAATTTTTAAATTCTTTCTCCTGGATCTATTTTCCAGGTCAGTTGTCTTTCCAATAAGATATTTCACATTGTCTTCTATTTTTTCATTCTTTCAGTTTTGTTTTACAACATTGTGATTTCTCATAAAGTTACTAGCTTCCATTTTCTCCATTTTAATTTTTAAGGAAGTATTTTCTTTCAGTGAGATTTTGGACTTCCTTTTCCATTTGGCCAATTCTGCTTTTTAAGGCATTCTTCTCTTCATTGGCTTTTTGGACCTCTTTTGCCATTTGGGTTAGGCTATTTTTTAAGGTGTTATTTTTGCCAGTATTTTGGGGGGGTCTCCTTTAGCAAGCTGTTGACTTGTTTTTCATGATTTTCTTGCATCACTCTCATCTCTCTTCCCAGTTTTTCCTCTACTTCTCTTACTTGCTTCTCAAAATCCTTTTTGAGTTCTTCCATGGCCTAGGACTTATTCATATTTTTCTTGGAGGCTTTGGATGTAGGAGCTTTGGTTTTGTTGTCTTCTTCTGGTTGTATGTTTTGATCTTCTTTGTCACCACAATAAGATTCTACAGTCTGAATTATTTTATACTGTTTGCTTATGTTCCCAGTCAATTACTTGAATTTTAAACTCTTTGTTAATGTAGGGGATCTGCTTCCAGTGTGGAAAATGTACTGTTCCCAGCTTCGGGGGTTTTGTGCAGCTGTTTTCAGAGACACTTCTAGGGACCTGTAAATTTTCACTTCTTCCAAGGTGGTATGATCAAGGATGAGGTGTTTACTCCTTTCCTGGCCTGGGCTCTGGTCTATAGGTGACCATAAGCACTCTTTTCTGCTTTGGAACTGTAAGGAGGATTCCCTCTCCACTGCCACCACAAGCTCCACCATGCCAACGCTTCTCCTCACCCCAGGACCACCACCCAGAACTGTGACCCAGATCCAAGCATGGGCAAAGCAAGAGAATCCTGCCTCAGCACCAACAAAGAGATCCCTACAATCCCCCTCTGATTATCTGCTCGATCCTCCCACCTTCTGTGGGCTGAGAGCTCTGGAAGCAGCCACTGCCCCAGGGCTGCAGCCAGGACTGGGGCTGGGACTGAGCTCCTCTCTCACCACTGTCCAACAAACTTTTCCTGCTTACCTTCTAAGTGGTTTGTGGGTTGAGAAGTCTGGAAACTGCTGCAACTCCCCTTGATTCAATCCCGAGTACTGCTCCAGGTTTGCTGAGGCCTGGTCTTTGCCTGTGCAGCCTGTGTGGCCCACGCTGAACTGTGCTCCTCTCTCAGCCTGGCATAAAAGATCTTTCCAATCAATCATCCAGGTTGTTTTGGCCTGGAAATTTGTTTCATTCTGTCTTTTTGTGGGTTCTGCTGCTCTATAATTTGTTTAAAACCATTTTTTTACAGGTATTTAGAGGGGTTTGGGGGAGAGCTCAAATAGATCACTGCTTTTACTTCGCCATCTTGGCTCTGCCCAGCCCTGCCCATCTTTTAAAGTTCAGCTCAACTTTCACCTTCTCCATGAAGCCTATGCATTGACTGATAGGTTGGAGTTTGAATATTTGAGAGGTAAAGTTAAAAGAATCCCTAAGTTCTAGGACTAACCTAACTTCCCTGGCTCTCTTCCAGACAGAATGATCTTTTTTAGACCTATCCCAGTAAGAACTCACATTCCTTTCCAAGGTACAGATGGTCTTTGGAGATGGCATATGATGTGTATGTGTATGTGTTCTTTGATCTTCTGTATCTTTTGACTTTGCACAATAATTATGAGGGTTCAATTATAGATGTGAGAGGAAGTGGGGTTTGGTGGATAAAGGGTTTTTTTGGGTTTGCTTTTTTTAGAATCACCACATGGTCAAGCTTCAAGCTTCACCTCTGATAGATATTCTGTGGATGACCCTAAATAAGTTACCTCATCTCTCATCTCCCCAAGCAACTCTGTAATACCATAAACTACAGAATTGAATTGTTAGAGGGCATTTCCTCCCTGGGAATATTCCCTATAACAATGAAATCATAGGTCTGGTGCCAAATTCAAGATATGACATATAGAATTTTCCATTTTCCTCACAACAACCCTGTTAGGTAGTCAGGGTAGGTATCGTTATCTCTCTTATACAGATGAGGAGACTACAGTTCAAAGAACTGAACTGCCTTATTCAGGGCTTCAGTGTAAGAAGCAGAGGCACAACTTACATCTAGGTATCCTATGGCAAATCTCTTCCTTTTTCATCTATGTCACTGGTTTTTCCCTGAATTGTTAAACATTATTGCCAGAACTCATGGGACTGTAGGAATAGCTTAAGATGAGGCATTACATCTGTTGTTGCCAACATCACTTAGCAGTTGGTTCAATATGGAGTGTGAAAATGGTTTACTTGTTGGTGGGCTCACTGTGGACCAATCAACAGAGCCCTTGCATTCTGTGGCATATACCCAGTGCCCCCGAATTACTCCAGGTTTACACATACAGCTGGTTTTCTGGAGTAGAATTCTGTCTTTATACATTGTGCTCTCATTTTGCTAATACTTCTACTTTTCATTTGGTCTAATGAAGCTGTAAGCAATCCCTGGGCTCAGGGCCGGGGCTACTTTTTATTTTCTAAATGGAAACTTGCTCATTAACCAAATGTTTTGATATTTCATAGCCTTGAATAATATGAGGAGATCTTAATAACATGGGTATAAAATATAATGAATATAGTATACTTTGGGGTTAGAACAAACAGAGCAAAATTAATCGGCCCAGAAAAGGATCAAACTAATGACCCATGTCTCAACATCCTACTCTAAATATCCAAGTGGGGGCAGCTAGGCGGCGCAGTGGATAGAGCACTGGCCCAGAAGTCAGGAGGACCTGAGTTCAAATCCGGCCTCAGACCAAACACTTGACACTTACTAGCTGTGTGATCCTGGGCAAATCACTTAACCCCAATTGCCTAAAAAAATAAAATGTCGAAGTGAACTGACTCAAGCCATCATATAATACAATCAAAACTAACACAATACAATAAAAATAATTAGGTAATTCATTAATGTCTGCCTTCTGGCCTCTAGAAGATTGTTTGTATTTTCAACTCTACTGTTTCCTAAAAGGTAGAAATTTTGCCAGTTCCATGGAAACTCTTACTATTGAAAAGATGGTGCAGTAGATAGCACAGGCCTGGAGTCAGAAAGACCTGAGTTCAAATCTAGCCTCAGACACTTACTAGCTGTGTGACCCTGGGCACAATAACAACAACACACCAATGTCTAACCTAAACCCTTAAAAAAAAATCTTCATTTTATTCCATTACTTTTAGTTATGTCTTCTTAGTACATATGATGAACATAGGATTTTAGAACTATAGGTTTAGAATTGAAAGGGATGCTATTTAGTCCAATTTCCACATTTTACATATGAGGAAACTAAAGTTTAAAGAAGTTAATTGACTTGTCCAAGTCATACAGATAGTAAGTGGATGATCTGGGGTATTTGTTTCTTTCTGGGAATAACCAATTTTTGACAATCTTTTTGAAGTATATGTATGTATATATACATACATACATATACACACATGTGATGGTTAAAGTGCTAATGGGCAGCTAGGTGGTACAGTGGATAGACTTCTGGACCTGGATTAAGGAAGACCTGAGTTCAAGTCTAGGCTCAGACACTGTCATATAAGCTCTATTTGCCTCAGTTTTCTCATCCATAAAATGGTTGTTGTTGTTGTTCAGTCATTTTAGTCATGTCTAACTCTTCATGACTCCATTTGGAGTTTTCTTGGCAAAGATACTGGAGTGGTTTACAATTTCCTTCTACAGCTCATTTTATAGATGTGGAAACCATGGCAAACAGGATTAAGTGACTTGCTCAGGGTCATACATAGTAAGTAAGGTCAGATTTGAACTCAGGAAGATGAGTCTTCCAAACTTCAGGCCTGACACTATCCACTGTGCCACCTAGCTGCCTACCTGTAAAATAGGGGGTAATAACATCACCTACCTCCCAGGGTTGTTGAGAGAATTAAATGAGATAATAATTATGAAGCATTTAGCGCACAGTAAGCACCAGACGAATATTAGGTATTAATAAACATTAATAAGCAAACAAATTGGGAATGAATGAACAGATTCACTAGTGTATTCTTTATGCTGCAGTAGACAACTTGAATCTTTCGTTTGCCTGAAAGTTTTCCACTTCCATGGTAATCTTTTCATGCAGTGCTTCCTAAACTAATTTGATCCAATCTCTATTGCTTTACAACCTTGGAGTTATCATTGATTCTTCCCTTTCCTTCACTCCCCCAACCCTTACCCCACATCCATTCAGTTGTCACCTTATCAATTCTACCCCTACGATGTCTCTGAGAGCCATCGATCACCTTCGCTCTATTCACATGGTTACCACCATAGTTCAGACCCCCATTGCCTCTCTGCTTGGCTATCATGAGTCTTCTAATTGGCCTGTCTTCCTTAATCACGTTTCTCCCCTCTACAATTCACTCTCCACACAGGTGCCAAAATGATATTCCTAACATACAGTTCTTACCAGGTCATTTCACCACTCAAAAACCTCCACTGATTCCCTGTTGATTCTAGGATAAAATATAAATTCCTGTCTGGTTTTTAAAGTCCTTAAAATTTGTGCTTCCAGGCTTATGCTTATTATATTTTCCTTCAGTCACTTTACATTCTAGTCTCATTGTTGTTTCTTTAATAATACATTTCATATACATCTCTGACTTTGCATTGGTTGTCCCCTATTACTAGAATACATTCCTCCTTCACCTCCTCTTAGAATTGCTATCTTCTTCAAGACTCAGCTTAAATGTTGCCTTCTGAAGAACTCTCCTGGTCTCACCAGCTACTAGTGCCTTCTCCTTTAAAGCTATGCTACCTTTCATCTACTCTGCATGTTGTCCTTTGTTCTCGAAGAAGACCGTGGCATCAGAGAAGTGATGCCATGACATGCAGTGAATTGATTTTAAGTGAGGGAGGGCTGTGCAAAGTCACAAGCCTCACTTTCTCCTATGAAGTCATCTGGGTCCAGTGGCGAGATATAGATAAGGACAACTGGAGATGGCCCAGGATGCAGGATGACCTTTTAAAGCCTTAAGGTCTTTAACAGGTCTCAGTTTGACTGAGGTAAAGCCCATCCCGTGATTAAGGCTTAATAAGAAATGAGGCAGAGAATGGCCTCTTTCACCTAGTCAAAAAAAAAATCAATCTGGGAGGGGAAGACCTTCAGGATTTCTGGCCAAAACAGAAACAATTGCTATTTATATTCATTCTGAGCCAATCTCAGCCCAAACAGTGACCAAGTGGGACTTGGCCTCAGATCTACTGTTGGCCAATCAATGAGAACCAGAGCGTTTTGGGTTAAGGCTGGTCATTAAGAAAAAAAATGGTTTCTAAAAAACACCTGAGATCAAAATTTACATTCCCTTTGGGCCAGGGCACCACAGGCAGGTAAGGGTATGAGAGTGATACCCTATGTGGACAGAGATAGAAGGAAGGAAGGAAGGAAGGAAGGAAGGAAGGAAGGAAGGAAGGAAGGAAGGAAGGAAGGAAGGAAGGGAGGGAGGGAAGGAGCTGTGTTGCCTAACTGGACAGTTCCAGTTGAGTCCCAGTGGGGCAGCTTCTATTCTACTCATAGAGATTGTTGTTTGTCCTTTGTTCTCAAAGAGGACCACGACATCATGGAGGTGATGCCCTGACATGCAAGTTAATTGGATTTAAGTGAGGGAGGGTTGTGTAAAGTCAACAGGCTCACTTTTTCCTATGGAGTCATATGGGTCCAATGGCAAGATATATAGATCAGGATGACCGGAGATGGCTCAGCACTCTTTAAGTATCTTGTAAATGAATGGGAGAGGGGTTAAATAAGTAGCTATTTGTATTTATGTTATCACTCTCTTTAGAATGTAAGCTACTTAAGAGCAAGGACTACTGTTGATTTTCTTTGTATAGGTTTTATTGTGCTTCACTTTATTTTGTTTCCAATTTCTTACTAATTGAAGGTTTGTGGCAAACCTGTGTCCAGCAAGTCTATGGGTGCCATTTTTCCAACAGTATATTGTGCCGGCCACGCCATGCACTCTCCTCCTATAAGGAGCAGGCTGCCAGAGTCATACTTACCAGTCTTCTGAGCCTACCCGGATAAACACACAGAGGCAAGCCTACCAGGAGGTGCCAACACCCGAGCTTTATTCAGAGTCAATGATTGTAGGGTTAGATACCGGAAGGGGATGTCTGAGTTTAGCGCACCAAGGGAGAGGAAGTGACGCAGGAGGCTAGGACCGGATTCAGGAAGGAGGCGTCTGGGATTAGTGCATAGACAAAGAGAGAGTATATGACCTAGGAAGTCAGGCCCAGATACCAGGAGGAGGCGTCTGGGGTCAGTGCTACACAAAGGGAAGGTGCGTGACCCAGGAAGTCAGGAAGGACACAGGAAGGAGGTGTCTGGGGTTGACGTTGCACTTAGGGAGGGGACTAAGCAAAGGGAACTCGTCCTCTGCCGTCCCACTCCCACGTGGCACAGCCCACTGCCTCAGGAGCACATGCTCCGGCTACTTCCTTGCATCCTGTTCCTTCCCCAGCTTATCACAGCTCACATAGCACTGCCCACTGCCTCAGGAGCGTGAGCTCCGGTTACTTCTCCATATCCAGCCCATCCCAGTTCACCACAACTCCGCCTAGCACAGCCCCTGCCTCGGGAGCGTGAGCTCCGGTTACTTCCTAATACCCAGTTCCTACCCCATCTTGCCACAATCGTCACTTGGCAGTAGTCAACATCAGACAGTCCCTCACAGTATATGCTCACATTGCATCTCTGGGTCACATTTTGGTAATTCTGGCAATATCGCAAATTTTTTCATTATTATTATATCTCTTAAGATATCTATCTAATCTATATCTATCTATCTATCTATCTATATATCTCATATCTGTGATCAGTGATCTTGGATGTTACTATTGTAATTGTTTTGGGGGTGCCACAAACCACACTCACAGAAGACAGGGAACTTACTTGATAAATGTTATATGTGTTCTGACTACTCCACCAACTAGCAGTTCCTTGTTTCTCTCCCTCTCCTCAGGTCTTCCTATTCCCTGAGATATAGTCACATTGAAGAACATTACATAAACTTAGTTGATAAAGCAGCAGTAAGGTTTGAGAGAATTAACTCCAATTCTCAAAGAAGTTCTGCTGTGGGTAAAATGCTCTCATGCTATGGAGAACTCTTGTGAAAGGAAAAGTCAATCAATGCAGCAAACTTCATTGTTGTCTTATTTTAAGAAATTGCCACAGTATGCCTCTCCACACCCAATCTCAGGGTGATCCCTGATCAGTTAGTGGCCATCCACAACAAGGTAAGACCCTCCACTAGCAAAAAGATTACAACTTGCTGAAGGCTCAGATAACAGTTAACATCTTTTAGCAATCAACTATTTTTTAGTTAAGGTATATGTACATTTTTTTCTTAGACATAATACTCACTTAATAGACTACAGTAAAATATAACATAATTTTCATATGCACTGGAAAACCAAAAAAATCCACGTGACTTACTTTGTGGTGATAACTGCTTTTATTGTGGTGGTCTGGAACTGAACTCTCAATATCTTTGAGGTATGTCTATATACCCAGGGTTTAACAAGATGCCCTGCAATAGTAAGCACTCAAAAAATGCTTGTTGATTAGCTGACTGATTGACTAGTAGCTGTGTGAGTTTGGGCAAGTCACTTAAAGGCTTGGAGCCTCTGTTTCCTTTTTTATGAAGTGAAGATAATAGTAACAGTAGTAGCTATGTCACCAGGCTGTTGTTGAGGCTTAAACAATAATATTTTAATAATAACATACTTGAAGTGTACAGATGTAAGTTTTTTAAAATTAATGACTGTAGTATTTTTATAATACATAATCCCACATTTAAGATTTTAGAGAGGGAAATATCGTTAGCATGAAATACCTCTTATGGAATTCTTGTTCATATCACATGGGCATCAGAAGTCTAACAGCTAGGTAGCACAATGGGGACAGCACTAGACATGGGGTCAGGAAGATGAGTTCAAATCCCTTCCTGACCCTGGATAAGTTACTTAGCCTCTGTCTGCCTCAGTTTCTTCATCTGTAAAATGGGGATGATAATGGCACCTACCTCACAGGGTCGATGTGAGGATCAAATGAGATGATATTTCAAAGTTGTTGTTGCTGTTCAGTCATTCAGTTGTGTCTGACTCTTCCTGACCCAGTGAACCACAGCACACCAGAGCCTTCTGTCTCGTGAAGTCTGTCTAAGCTCATGTTTGTTGCTTACCGTCTGTCAATGGAATTTTCTTGACAAAGATACTGGAATGGTTTGCTATTTCCTTTTCCAGTAGATCACCTTTTGTTAGAACTCTCTACTATGACCTGTCCATCTTGGATAACCTTACACGGAATAGTACATAGTTTCACTGAACTACACAAGCCTCCTCTGCCAGGACAAGGCGGTGGTCCAGGAGGGGACTTGCAAAGTACTTGAACCTTAAAATGCTATATAAATGCCAACTATCTAAGAATCACAGTTTGGAAAATACTACTTTACTGCATGTCAATGATTGATAATACTTAGAACATCACAAGTCTATTAGATTCTCACATTCTTGCATTACTTTCAAGGAAAAAAATATTGCTACTTGTGACACTGGGTTTCATGGGAGCTATTAAATGATCATCCTTCCCATTAGGAGTCTTAATTGAGGTATTTCTTATTCATCCTTTCCTGTTCTAGTTCTTAGACTTTTATGGTCTTTTAGCCTAGGAACCAAACTTCCCTCAGAAATTTTTTCTTCCAGTACCCTCAGCATTTCTTCTCTCTTCCCCATAAACTTCATTTGGCTTCTCCCATTTATCTGGTGGTTAAATCTTATAAGAATATTTTAAAAGTCATCATAGAGAATTAACTGTTTAAATGGGAAGAATGCACTGCCTCAATACCTGTTAGCCTGAAAGGGCTTCTTGAAAGGAATTAGATTTCAGGTCTTTGGCCTATTTTTGTTCACATTGGGAAATGGTTGTCATTTGTTCTCAAGGAGGACCAAAATGACATCCCTATGTTGGGGTCAAGGTACAGTGTGTCCAACTGTGGCTGATCAGACCAATACGAGCTTGGAATACTCTACCACATTGGGAAATGTTTCACATTACAGAGGGTTCTAAAACCCCTTTAGAACAAGGGCCCTGAACTTGGAATCTGGATAGATCTCAGGATATCCATGAACTTCGATAGGAAAGAAAATGGCATCTTATTTTCACTAATCTTTGGTTTTCTTTGTAATTCTATGTATTTTATTTTTTGCATTTAAAAACATCATTCTGAGACGGGGTCCATAGATTTCATCAGCCTTCCAAAGGTGTTGGGACACAAGAAAGGTTAAGAACTGCTAGTTTAGGAGAGTAAGAACTTTACCAGCATCCTGCTTGGCAAGTCTGAACTGGTGTGGGTTGATTTTCATGACTTGATCCCAAAAGATAAATATGATTGCTTTCTAATGTGAACTCATTAGTTTCTCCTGTGCCCTCGGCTGTAACATGGATTTTGTTTTCATTAAGACAATCCGGTTTACAAGACGTGCTTAAGGCTCTGGAAGGGAGGAAACAAAGCTGCTGTGAAAAATTGATTTCCTTCTCCTCCTTTCCCAGATGAGTAGGGGAAAAGTGGAAACTTTCCTTATGGCATGAGATTTAGCTCTACATTTCTTAATAATCACTTTTAAAATGTGGTAGTGGGAAAATAACAAAGTCAAGATAATCCTTTTCATTCTCTATCCTTTTTTAAAAAGTGACATGAATGGCAGCCAGCTTCTTTCTGGACATTTCCCATTTCCAGAATACTTTTAAGCCAACTCTGGCATTAGCATCGTACATTACTTCTCCTAATTGTGATGCAATGAATTAAATCATGGAAAAGGGAATGAAAGATCATAAATAAGATACAAGTATTTAAATTTGAGTCCATCTTATGGTGAAATATCGGTTGTCATATCTTTGTTTCATTTTATTTAAGTCACAGAGTTGATTGATAACCATAATACTCTTATTCAGATCTGTGCTCTTATGAATTTCAGAGTTCCCTCCAAATATGCAAATCACAATCCATCCAAGTCTGCCTATCCTCAGCAACTCTTGTTCATGTACTCCCAAAAGTTCATGACAAAAGGTCTAGCCAATTTGCCAGAGTTCTTCACTGCTGCTTTTCTTCAGAGTTCCTCTTTGGTTATGTGTTGTAGCCTACTCACACCCACCATGAACTTTTCCATTGTCTTCTGTATTATGCTCATCTTTAGTCCTTTAGAGACAGTTGTATTCCAGGTCTCATTTCCATAAAGCAACACCCACAAAATATTTGTATTAAAAACATAGGCCTTTGCTTCCATGAGAAGTTGGGGGTTTGTCCCAAATATAAATACTGCTGGACAAGTTTGATAGGATGTCCATTCAAATGCATGTTGAAATCTGGGCAGTCAATATTGTTCGTTCATTTGATCTTTCCTGTGTAGATGGACAGCCCAAACACCTCTCTTCCAGGAGATTATTAAATGAGTTGGGGCTTGCTGCAATAATACAATGTCACCAACAACAGCAGCATCTGGAGGATCTCATTATCCACAGAGAATCTTTCCTTGACCTCGACTCGCTCTGAATGTGCTCAATCATGGTAGTAAATACATTTGGCAAGCGTTCCTCTTGGCTGTTTTATATCTCATCTGATGTCTATTATCAGAGGGTCATGGAATAGGGTTAATTCTGTCATTACATATTCCAAGTAATCCTAAATGATCCTGAAATATGGAAAGGCGACACCTTCATGTAAATAAAGCATATTAGGTGACATTTTGTTTTTACCAAGTCAAATACTTTTCATAATTAACAAACTATAAACATAATGGGATTGGTAGTGAGACGGTAGAGATGGTTCATTGTTGAATATCATTTGCAAAAGCCTACATGTTCTCTACTAATTCTCTCATTGAGTACACCCTTAATGGCATCTTGGGCCATCATCAGGTCAATTGTCTTGACCTTTGTCTTGCTACTGGACTTAGATGATTCTGGAGGAGAGAGTGAGGCTGATGATTTTGTACAGTTCTGCCTCATCAAAATTAAATCCAATTCATGTCCAAGTCAAGATATCACCCTCATGATGTCATTGGTCCTTCTCAAGAATGAAGAATGAACAATAACAACAACGCCCTTGATTAATATTTAGATAATCCTCATAAAAAATTTGTATAGCTAGGTGAAAAAGCATATAGACAAATAGTTGTTCCCTTGTTTCACTTTTTTTGGAGGGAGGGATCAATAAAGTCTGAAAGTTTTCCCATGCCTTTAGTATCTTTCCTTCTGTTAAAATCATTGTATATCAATCCTTCTATGCTTTCACAATTCTGCTTCAATAATACTAATGGAAAAATTGATAAATTCACCCAATGCAGCCACTTTCTCACTTGTATTCTTAGACAAACAGAACCTAGTACAGTCTTATAAGGACATATATAATCAGGATAACCATTTTTATAGACCACATAGTACATGTTCAATGAATACTTGTGGAATTTGATCTACTTATTTCCCCCTTAATATTCTCCTCCTCCTAATATGTAGAATCATGGAACCATAGGGTTGACTAAGAATACTTGCTATAATTTCCTGAGAAGAAGTCATCGAGTCTCAATTGGAAGATGTCTACATGACCAAAACCCACTATCTCCTAGAGTGGCCATTCCTCTTTTGATCTAGTTATTAGGAATATTTTCTTGACATCAAGCCTTGATATTGCTTTTTAGTCCAAATCTTATTAGAAGTTGCATCTGTGGATTAGAATTCTTGGTAGACCTATTAGTCTACAGATGGCAATAGAAGACTCTAACATTCAGACCCTCCAGCCATATACAGAAAGGAACTTGTTTGTTTGTTTTCCATCCCTTAAGTCTTTAAATACCGGTCACAATTCTGCTTTCACTCCTATTTCCCTCACTTGTGATAACAGCATGTTAGTTATTATCCCCTTGCCAGTTCATTCGTGGCAGCTTCCTTTCCTGTAGTGGCTCTCTCTTCTTTCTAATTTCCTCATTACTGTCCAGGGCACCACCATCCCTTGCAGTTATCCAGGCTTGCAACCTTCATGTCTTCCTTGATTCCACATTCTCACTCTCCAAATCCAATCCAATCCAATCTGTCACACTCCAAATCCCATTTGTTGGCAAATTCTGTTGATTCTGCCTCTGCAACAGCTTTCCTATTTGCTTTCTTCTCTGTTCTGATGCTGTCGCTAATGCTCTCCCTGCCTCAAGTCTCTCCTCATTCCAATCCATTCTTTACTCAGCTATCAAATGATCATATCATTCACCTACTCAATCAACACCAGTGGCTACCTACCTATTACCTCTTCAGCTTTTAACACCTTTATACCCTGGTTGCTTCCTCCCTTTCCAGTCTTCTCACATACTCTGCAATTTGGTGACACTGATCTCCATCCTTGCACAAGACACTCCATTCCCCAACTCCATGTATTTTCTCTGGCTGTCTCCCATGTCTAGAATGCTCTCTAATCTTGTCTCCACCTTCTGGATTCCACTGGATTCCTTCAAGTCTCAAATCAAATCCCATCTTCTGCTCCAAGCTTTTCCTTCTCTGTCTCTCTGGAGGCAATCAAAGTCAACATATTTGCCCAACGTCACACGGCTAGTAAATGTCTGAGGCCACATTTGAACTCAAGTCCTCCTGACTCCAGGGCTGGTGCTCTATCCACTGTGCCACCTGGCTGCTCCTTCCTGGTTTTTCTTATTATTAGTAATTGTTGTTCAGTCGATTTTAGTCATGTCTGACTCTTTGTGATCCCATCTGGGATTTTCCTGCCGCAGATACTGAAGTGACTTGTCATTTCCTTCTCCAACTTATTTTAACAGATAAGGACCTGAGGTAAACAGGGTTAAGTGACTTTCCTGGGGTCACTCAGCTAGTAAGTGTCTGAGGCCAGATTCGAACTCAAAGAAGATGAGTCTTCCTGACACCAGGCCTGGCACTTTATCCATTGTGCCACCTAGTTTCCCATTTACACTGTATATATCCTGTATGTACACAGTTGTTTACATGTTGTTACAAGCCCCTTGAGGCCTGGGACTGTGTATTTGCCTTTCTTTGTATCTTCACTGTTTAGCATGGTTCCTGGTCCATAATAAGTATATATTATTAACTGACTAACTGACTCTATCACCAGTGCTCGTGGACATTGGTTAAGTTGACAGGAGGCTGGTGCCTAGAAAACAAGCAAGGACAACCAAGCACAAGCCAAGGCCAACCGCACCAGGAGGGATCCAGGATTGTCTGTAAGCTCACTCACCAGGTGAGGACTTCTTATTTGAGAAAGGAGTAGGTGAAAATCCAACTATACTCTCCTCTTCTGTGACCAAATATGGATGATTTCACTTAGTTCCAGTACCAGAGTTTAGAGATCTTTGCTGAGCTATAGAATGACAAATCTTCCCT
Organism: Vombatus ursinus; assembly: GCF_900497805.2. Taxonomy (NCBI): domain Eukaryota; kingdom Metazoa; phylum Chordata; class Mammalia; order Diprotodontia; family Vombatidae; genus Vombatus; species Vombatus ursinus. The sequence goes on along the minus strand of NW_020954592.1, from coordinate 10,131,468 downwards.
AGTCTCTTCCCTCTGAGATTATCCCCAATTTATCCTGCAAAGATCTTGTTTGCATCTAGTGGTCTGCATGTTGTCTCCCCCATTAGACTGTAAGCTCCTTGAGGGCAGGGACTGCTTTCCCCCCCTTTGTTTGTTTTCAGAGAGTTTAGCACAGTGCATAGCCACAGTAAGCACTTAACAAATGTTTGTTGACTGAGTGTTCAGACAGGGGTAATTGAACGGTCAAGGGTCTTGACTTCATGACAGGTAAGAATCAGCTAAAGGAACTGAGGATATGGTGTGATGGGAAGTGTCAGATTTGGAGTCAGTGACACTGATCAAGTCCCTTACTCTCTATTTCTTCATTTGTAAAATGGGACTATATGACCTCTGAGGTCTCTTTGGACTCTAGGGTCCTTCCGAAGACAAGGAGGGTCAGGGAGGATGTGATAACCATCTCTGAGTATTTGAAAGGTCTTCATCTGGAAGAAAAAGTAGATTTGTTCTGTTGACCCCAGAGGGCAGAATCTGGAATACTGGTCAGGAATTTCAAAGTGATGAATTTGGACTCAATGTAATGGGAGGGTAGGGTTACCCTTACCTCCAAAAGAAAAAGAAAACAATAATAACAGCAACAACCACAAAACCCCTGTTTTATGTTTGCTACTCACTCTAGTAGGCCTAGTTCAGGGAAAGATGGGGCTTCCATCCATCAGTGTCTGTGTTCATTGGGCCACAGCCAAATACAAAGAGAAACAATTTCCCAGGAGGCTCATCCATCAAAAGAATGCCCCGGCCAGCCACAGGGTTGTGAGGTCTGGATTTACAAATCCCATACAAGACGTTGACTCTATCAACTCCTGTGAATTCGCAAATCATTTCTCAAGTGTAGTCTCCTCTACGTGACTGGAACTTTGATTACCATATGCCTGGTGAGTTTGGATGCAAATTTTTTGGGTGACAGAGGATAAGAATACTAGTTCTGGAGTAAGAGGACCTGGGGTCAAATTCTATGTTTGACACTACCTGTGTGACTACGGGCAAGTCGTTTTTTCCCCTAGGGCCTCAGTTTCCCCAACTGTAAAATGAGGGGGGTGGGCCTAGATGGGCTCTGATGTCTCTTCTGGCTATAGATCTATGCTCATATGGTATTTTTCAGCTCAACATTTATGATCCCATGATCCCAAATTAAAATCGATCATAATAAAACCTTCCACCTGAGAAATTTTACCTTTCCTAAGCTCAGGCAAACTGTTATGGGAAACTATAACCCCTGCTGTGATCAAATATCTATGTAAACAATACCATTAACAACATAAATTCATAACTCCAAAGCAGTTTAAGGTTTACACAATGCTTTTCTCACAACAATCCTGTGGAGCAGTCATTATTCTTCCCATTTTTCCATGTGGTTAAACTGAGGTTGAGAATATTTAAAGCACATACTTATAGATTCAGAGCCACAAGGGACCTTAGAAATCATTAAATCCAACTTCTTCATTTTACACATGAGAGGCTAAGAGGGCTCAGAAAGGTCAAGTTACTTAACAAGGTCACACAGCTAGTAAATTTCTGTGACGGGATTCAAACTCTGGTTTTCCTTATTCAAAGTCCAGTGCTTTATTCATTATATCTCCTAACTGCCTCTGAGTAAACACTAGAACTCAGGTCTCTGGACTGCAGGTGCAAAGCTCCTTCCACTACACGGAATCCTTAATCCAGGCAATCTATTTCTGTGAAGTTCTTGACTCCTGTAGGCCACTTTTGGGGTAGCTAGGTGGCACAGTGGATAATGTGCCGGGCCTGGAGTCAGAAAGACTTCTCTTCCTAAGTTCAAATCTGGCCTCAGACACTTACTGGCTATGTGAACATTGTTTGCCTCTGTTTCCTCATCTGTAAAATGAGCTAGAGAAGGAAATGGCAAATCATCCCAGTATCATTGCCAAGAAAACCCCAAATGGGGCCATGAAGAGTTAGATATGACTGAAAATGACTCAACAATCAACCAACCACTGCCACCAATGATGACAATGACAATAATAATGCCACTTTTGAATCTACTTCATGCCAGAAGCTTCTTAGGGGTAAATTTAACTATTAAAGAAAAATAACAGAAAAGACAAGTGTTTATTGCCTAACGTGGAAGTGACAGGAATGGGGTATCACAAGAAAACATGCTGGACTTGGGACTCAGAAGACCTTAATTCTGACGCTTACTTGTGTGATTGTGTGATTTTGTGATCTTAAAAAATATTCATACAACCTAGCTATCAGGGTTGTAGCAGAGAAAACATTTTGTAAACTGTAAAGCACTTCATAAGTGAGGGTTATTATTATACAAAATATAGTCTCATTTTCTTCTTTGCATTTACCACTTCTAAAATCAGTACTAGTGCCATTTGGAGTACCATTATTAAAATGTTAGTGCATTTGGTCTGATGATTCTTTTCATTAAAAAAAAACCCCTTGAATGTTTCCATTTTTATAGTTCCAAACTAATTTTTACTTTGGTCTATTCTGTTCTTTATTATTTATTTTAAAGATAATATTGTATCCACTCTTGGCCTTTTAAATTTTGCTGCTAGTGTTTGAACCAAAAATAGGTCCTGCCATTTTGATAATGCTTCTCCTTTTAGGAATAAAAAGAAATGTAGCAGGTGCTTACTATAAAAGGGCATACTGCAAAAGCATTCATGGAGTAGGCCAAATTGCCACTATGTTGTTAACAAATAAGCTCCGTGATTATTTTTATTTCTTTGACATATTCCATTACATCTTGACATTGTTCTCAACTTGGTTTCTGGTCTTAGAGGCTTCTATACCTGTTTGACCAGAATTGTATCCCTAACATTCCTCTTCCTGATCTCTTCTCTCAGGTTTTCCACTGGGTTGAACACAACTCCATCTTCTTAGTTAATTGATTCAGATATATGCCCTCCCTAGTCTACACTATATCCATTTATTCCAGGATCCTGGGGCTCTTACCACTTAGCACAGTGCCTGGCACATAGTAAGTGCTTAATAAATGTTTACTGATTAATTGATTGATTGGATGTGTGGAGGGATGTCACTTGAGTTAGGCCTCAAAGAACAGGAATTTTATAGGCATAGCTGTGGGTGGAAGGCATTCCAACTGGTAACTGTGTGAGAAAAAATATGGCGGTTAGAAACTACAAAGTATATTTGGAGAACAGCAAAATGAAGGAAATCCATAGGTTCCCTGACTGGCTTTAATTCATTCTGAGCTTTAGATCTTCAGACACCTATTATATGGGCTGTGACAAGTTTTTTTTTTAAATTCATTTTCAGTTACTTGCCATGCTTCCATCTTCTGTACATGTTGTTTAAAAAAAAAATCTGTTGGTTAGCACAGTGCATAGCAATATATAGTAGGTGTTTATTGACTTGTCTTCTCTTAAAGTCCTCTCTACATGCATATTAATCTTTTTAGATATCTCAGACAGCCAATTTTAGCTGGATTATCTGATTCAGGAAGGTTTTTAGTGGGGAGTAAAATTGGAAAAATAGGAGAGCCTCATCTAGAGGCCTCCATCTTCCAGAGAGATCCTAGAATCATAGAAATAGAGCTGGAAGTGGCTTCAGCGGCCACCTGGTCCAACCCCCTCATTTCATAGATGAGAAAGCAGAGACCCAAGGAGTTGAGCTGACTAGCCTTGGGTTACACATATGGTAGCTATCACAGCTGGGATTTGAACCCTAGGTTCTCTCACTCCAGAGTCCATGTTCAACCTCCCAACACCATGCCACTGTTAGGAACATAATAGTCATTTTGGATCAACTTTGATCAGTGTCCCTTTTTCACAGAATCACAGAATCTCAAAATTTGAAAAGACTTCAGTGACTACCTGGAAAAAAAGGAATTCTGGATTCAAAGGGGTCAACCAGCTTTTGCTTGACAAGCTCCAATGAAGGGGAATCCATTACTTCCTAAAGTACCACATCCCCCTTTTTAGATAGGACACTGGACTTGGAGTCAGGAAGAAATAGATCCAAACCCCAGCTCCAATACTTTCCAGCTTTGTGACTCTGGTCTAAGCTCCATAACCTCTCTGTAGCTCAATTTTCTCATCTATAAAACAAGGCTGAAGTCAACGTTCCCATCTATTTCTAGATCCATGATGCTAATTATTAGGAAATTTTTATTTGTGTCAAGCCTAAGTTTCCCTCTTTAACTAATACTCATTGTTTCTAGTTTTGCCATCTGGGGACAAATAGAATACATTTTAAAAAAGAATGGTCTTTTAAATATTGGATGCCAAATTTTCCTTAAATTTTCTCTTCCACAAGTTAAAATTTTGAAGTTCCTCCAACTGATCCTCCTTTAGAATGAATTAAAGGTCCTTCTTTATCGCTGTTGCCCTCTTTTGGACTATATGCATCCTGGGTCACTTCACTGGAGATTTCCTTATAAGAGTTAACAATTCAACTATTAATGGCTCTTTAACTCAACCAGTCCTAAATCCATCTAATTGTACCATCATCTACATTCCTCTGTTGTTTGCATAGGCACAACCTGAGAGAATTTAACAAATGTTTCAATAAAATTTAGATGAACTATAGCTACAGAAGGGCAACTAGGTGGCACAGTGAATAGAGTGACGGGATTAGAGTGAGGAGGACCTGAAATCAAATCTCATCTCAGACACTTAATAGCTGTGTGATCCTGGGCAATTCACTTAACCTTGTTTGCCTCAGTTTCCCTATCTGTAAAATAAGCTGGAGAAGGAAATGACAAACCCCTCCAATTATGTTTGCCAAGAAAACTCTAAATGCGGTCACAAAGAATCAGATATGACTAACTGACTAAACAGCATCTACAGAATTCTCCTGATGTATTAGTTTAGAAAGAGACTAGATCCATGACTTAACAGGTTACTTCCTCTATCAATGAAGATGGGCATCTTTCCTGTAACTTACAGACTTATAGAACTGCTTATAGCACTGAGAGATAAAGGCAGTGAGTCAGTCAATAAGCATTTATTAAAGCCCTTATTGTCTGTTAGTCACTGTGCAAAGCACTGGAGGTATAAAGGCAAAAACAGTACCAGTTCTCAAGGAGTTTATGTTCTAATGGGGAAGTCACTATGAAAATAATTAGGTCTATACAAGATACAGAGAGAGTATATGGAATTAATTCTGGAAGGGGAAGGCATTAAAAGCTACTGGGCCTGAGAAATGCCTCCTTTAGAAGGTGGGATTTGGGGGCAGCTAGGGGGAGCAGTGGATAGAGCAGTGGCTCTGAAGTCAGGAGGACCTGAGTTCAAATCCAGTCTCAGACCAGACCCTTACTAGCTGTGTGACCCTGAGCAAGTCACTTAACCTCAATTGCCTCGCCAAAAAATAAAAAAAAAGGTGGGATTTGAGCTGAGTACAGAAGGAAACCAGGAAGTGGAGGTGAGAGGGCAGAGCATTTCAGGCATGGGAGACAGCTGGTGCAAAAGCCTAGAGATGGAGGATGGAGCGTCATATTTGAAATGCAGGCTAATGTAGCTGGTCATAGAGATGTAAATGCCAAACAGGTTGGTTTGAGGGGGCCTGTTTTTGAAGAAGTCCAGCTGGTTCTTGCGATAGGGAAGGGAGGAGAAAGAGAGCAAGCATTTAAATGCCTACTATGTGTCAGGCACAGTGCTTAGCACTTTGTAGGTATCTTCTCATTTTATCCTCACAACAAACCAGGGAGGTAGGTGCTATTATGATCCCTATTTTACAGTTGAGGAAAATGAAGCAGAGAGAGGTTAAGTGACTTGCTCAGGATCACACAGATAGTAAATAATTTGGGATCATTGCTTTTTCTTCTTCTAATTATTCATTAACCACCTTTTATTTTTATTTATTTTATTTTATTTTATTTTTTGTTTTGTTTTAGGCAATTGGTGCCCAGGGTCACACAGCTAGTATGTGTCAAGTGTTTGGTCTGAGGCCGGATTTGAACTCAGGTCCTCCTGACTTCAGGGCCGGTGCTCTATCCACTGCCCACCTAGCTGCCCCTCCTTAACCCCCTTTTAACAATACATTCCAGAATTTTGTTAGCACTAGAAATCATGTTTACTGTCCTATAGTTCGAAGAGTCCTCCCTTTAAAAAACGTCCACAACAACAACGACAACAACAAGAAACACTTGGTAAAATGTTTGCCCTTCTCCGGTCCTGTGGAACACGTCTTCTTTTCCATGGCCTTTCAAAAATTACCAAGTGGCTACGTCGACAGTTCTTTCAGTTGTGAGGACACAGTGCATCTGGACCAGGTGACTTCAATTTGTTCCTTTACATGCTGCACTCCTGACTCTTTGGAACCTTCTTTACTGTGTCATAGAAACCTCTTCATCCTGGACGCTCACTCAACCACGTCTCAAACTGGAAGTATCCTCTGCCTCTTCAGACTCTCCTTTGGAGACACTGGCTCCTTCCAGAGCCTCCACTGTAAAGAGAATGCTGAGGCCGACCAAGTCTTCATTCCTCTCCGGGCTGTACTTCTGACCCCTCAAACTTTCTCTACCATACTTCTTAGCTTCAATCTCTCCTGTTCCTCTCCCCACACCAAGTTTTTCAGCTCCCGTTAGTGTACTGTTTTCCCCAATTAGGATGTAAGGGAAGGACTTTATTTTGATTTTATTTATATTTCCAGTGCTTAGAATAATGACGAGCACATAGTAAGTAATAATAAATGCTTGTGGACTTTACTTCATTGAAGGCAGCCAGGGCCTCTCAGTATCTCCTACTTATCTTGAGTCTTTCTTCTTGATTAGCTTTTTTAAAAAATTTTTTTATTAATTTATTTTGATTTATCAACAATCACTTCCATAGGCTTTTGAGTTTAAAATTTTTCTCCCCCTTCCTCCCCACCACCCTCCCCAAGATGGTGCACAATCTGATATAGGCTATACATATACATTCCTATTAAACATATTTTCACATTAGTCATGTTGTAAGGAAGAATTAGAACTAATGGGAGGAACCACCAGAGAGAGGAAACAAAACTCAACAGAAGAGGAAAAAAAATAGCGATTCAACTTCCATAGTTCTTTCTTTGGATATGGATAGCATTTTCCATCACGAGGCCTTTGGAGATGTCTTAGATACTTGTATTGCTGGGAAGGGTTAAGTTTATCAATATTAGTCATCGCACAATGCGCTTTTACTGTGTACATCATTCTCTTGGTTCTGTTGATTAGCTTTTTAAATAAAAATCATTTCCTTCTACAGTGCAATGATAATTCCACCTGGCATAGGAAAAAGAAGCAAAACAGGAATTGACCAATTCTACTCAGTCTATAATTGGTTATCGTCCCATCCCCTCCGCACTCAGTGTGCATTCTATTTCTTCTTTGATTCTCCTTCCCTCTCCCTCAACTCCCTCACTGTGGATAAAGACCGAAGTCCTTTCTCTTAGTTTCAGGTTTCCTTTCCAGCCTTAGCTCATCCCGAGCTTTGGGATTTCTTATAGTACTGTGCTATGCTTTTATATTGATCCTGAGCTGCTTATCTTTGCTTCTATCTCCTGTATATATCTTTTAAAAACCCAAGTCGGTTGGTAAGTTCCTTATGCATTTACATTGATCTTTTTAGACAATCTCTACTTTTCCTCATTAGGGGAATTGGTCTTCTTTGGGTTTTCAGAATTTCCTTCTTGATAGCTTGCCATCCTTCTTGGGCTGATCTTTCCAATGAACTTTTAATCCATAAACTCTCATCTATTTTTCTTCTAAAGTCTTTGAAATCTGTTTCCCCTAAATCAATGTGTCAGATTTCCCTCAACTTTCCTCTCTTCTCGCACAAACTCTAAGATGGAGTGGTCACTCCCCATTTCCTTCCAATCCTCCCAATCCCATTGCAAAGTTCCTATTATTTCCATCCCAGCAAGTAGTTTCTCCTCTTTGGTGATAATCAGATTCAGAATAGAATTTTCTCTCTGTTGGTTCCTTTACATTTTATTGGATCTAGCTTCAATGAATCTAAGTTGTACTACTTTACTTGTCCTGATGAATAATTCTCTCTCTAATAGGGAGATCTAGGACTTTAGGTTTGTAACTTATGGCATGGAGCAATCAAGAATCTTCCAGGGTACTAGGTGAGGAATATTAGGACAAGGTACTGTATATCTGAGACTGGCTGACCATCAATGGAAGGGATCAGGGGCCAGAGACTATTTATAGGACACCAGTCAGCAAAAAGGCAGTCAACACAGGGGCACTAAGGGGTCAGAGGAAAGCCAGATGTATACGAAGTAGTGAAATGATTGGTAACTTAAAAAAAAAGTCTGAAAAAGACCAGGGAAAATAGCATGCCCATTTGAAGCAAGCAAATGCATTTTAAAATGCCTGCTGTGTGACAGACACTGTGCTAAGTGCTTTATAAATGTCTCATTTGATTTGCACAACAATCCTGGGAGGTAGGAACACTTATTATCACCATTTTACAGTTAAAGAAACTGAGGCAGACAGTGGTTAAGTAACTTGCCCGGGGTCACACAGCTCCTAAGTGTCTGAGACCGGATTTGAATCCATGTCTTTCTCACTCCAGGCCCACTGCTCTAGGAAAAATGAAGCTCATCTAGTCAGCTCCTTTACTTTGCCCAGCTGAAACTGGGTTAGAGGATGACAAAGGTCTGGAGAGAGGAAGTGATTTTGTTAAGGACACAGAGGTAGTAATTCAGGTTAGGGATCTGAAAAACTCTCCTTCAATAAGGTAACTAACTAGGTGGTGCCATAGTGCACAGAGCGCCAGAGACAGAGTCAAGAAGACTCATCTTCCTGATTTCAAATCTGGCCTCAGACCCTTACTAGCTGTGTGTGACGCTGGGCAAGTCACTTAACCCTGTTTGCCTCAGTTTCCTTATCTGTAAAATGAGCTGGAGAAGGAAATGGCAAACCACTCTAGTATCTTTGCCAAGAAAACCCCAAATGGGGTCATGGAAAGCCAGACATGATAGAAAAATGACTCAACAACAACAGCAACCACCTTTCCTCCCAATCCAATTCTCTTTCACTACACCATAACGTAGTAAAGTAGTAAGATAGCCACGAAGATCCATGCATGGATGACTTAATGCTTGGGAGATAGACATTATATTCTCTGGTCAGATTTACAGGCATCCATCCTGGGCCAAGAAGTGACCAAGGAAATTCCCGTTTGGAGTAATAGACTCTGCCTTTGATCATATCTACATCCTGTTAATCAGCAATAGCAAGACTTATTGACTTATGCAAGAATCTAATTGGCCATTACACAATAAAGAAGTTAACCAGTCTCCATTGTAGTGGAGTAGTTTCAAGCATAGAATATAGACTTAATATGGGCTAGTACAGAGAATAAATAGCCTGAAATGACAATCCCCTTGCAGTCTCACTAATCACTACTGGGACAAATGGTCTGGAATAGTGAATGCTTCCTTTATGGACACTTCCTCTGGAGGGATTATGATAGAAGCAGACAATAATGAAGAATTGATTTAAGCTTCCTTTCTGAACAGTGAGGAGCCCTTCCATCTTGCTACAGCACAAGTTGAATTTGTGGCTGGAATACCAGTTGTATTCTTTCCCTAAAGTCTCCATTTAATGATCCAACTCTTGTGGTGAGTGTGCTAAGTAATTCTTTTTCTCTGAATCCAGAAAGAATCTAGCCTCAATACTCATCCTTCCTGACCTTTCTGTTGCATTTGACACTCCTGACTACTCTCTCCTCCTATACTTTGCTTTTCTTCATGTTTTCATGACACTATGCTTTCTTGGCTCTCCTCCCACCTTTCTAACCACTCTTTTCCAATATCCTTTTCTGGAACATGGTAATTATAATAATGCCAACTAAGACTTACAAAGTGCTTACTATGTTCCAGGCACTGTGTTAAGTGCTTTATAATTATCTCATTTAATCCTCGTAACAACCCTGGGAAGTGGATGCTACCATTCTCCCCATTTTGCAATTGAAGAAACTGAGGCAGACTATGGTTAAATGACTTACCCAGGGTCACACAACTGTTAAATGTCAGAGGCTGTATTTGAACTGGCCTTTGACTCTGGACCCAGAGCTCTATCCACTGCGTCAAGTGGCTGCCTGAATAGTAAAGACTCCAGAATCTGAATGAATGGGAATTAGAATAGGTATATCCCAAGTATCTCTACTCTGGGTTCTTTTCTTTTTTCTCCTGATACTCTCTCATTTGGTGACCTCATCAATTTTTATGGATTCAATTGTCATTTCTACACATTGACTCTCAGATTTATATATTTTGCCCTAGTTTCTTTCCTTAGCTCTAGGCCATCAATACCACCACCACCATCACCACCACCAACTATAGCATTTATATAGTGTTTTAAGTTTTGCAATATGTGTTACCTCACTTGATTATCACAACAACTCTATGAAGTAGGTGCTATTGTTAACCAGTGTTGTTGTTTTCGGCCACGTCCAAATATTCGTGACTGCATTTGGAGTTTTCTTGGCAAAGATACTGAAATGGTTTGCCATTTTCTTCTCCAGCTCATTTTATAGATGAGGATACTGAGGCAAATAAGGTTAAGTGACTTGCCTAGGGTCACATAGATAGTGTCTCAAGCCAGATTTTAACTCAGGAAGATGAATCTGCCTAACTTTAGGCTTCGGGACTCTATCCACTGTACCACCTAGCTGTCTTTTGCCTATTTTTGTATCCCTAGTGCTTCACACGCCAGGCCCATAGTATGTTCTTAGTAAATGTTTATTGATTGAGAGAAGCTTAGTGATTTGATTAGGGTCACATGGCTTAAAGGTGTCTGAAGTGAAATCTCAACTCAGATCTTCCTAATTCCAATTCCAGTACTCTACCCACTACGCTACCTACCTATCAATAAACTGCCTACGATATATGATTGTGATGGAATATTATTGTGCTATGAGAAATGACAAGCAAAATGATTTCAGAAAAACCTGGAAAGCCTTACATGAACTGATGCAAAGTGAAGTAAGCAGAACCAGGAGAATGCTGTACATAATAACAGCAATATTGAATGATGAAGAACTACGAATGACTCAGCTATTCTCAGTAATCCAACGATCCAGACAATCCCAAAGGATTCATAATGAAGCATGCTATTCATCTCCAGAGAAAGAATTGATATTGTCTGAATACAGACTGAAGCATACTATTTTTCTTTCTTTCTTTCCTTTCTTTCTCTCTCTCTTTCTTTCTCTTTCTTTCTTCCTTCCTTTTACTGTTTTTTTAAATTCAAGTCTTCTTGTAAAAAATGACTAATATCAAAATATTTTACATAATTGTGCAAGTATAAATTATATTGGATTGCTTAACATCTTGGAGGGATAGAATTTGGAACTTAAAACTTTTTTTAAAATGTCAAAAATCGTTTTAACATGTAATTGGGGGAAAATTATATATATACATATATACTATATATGTACATATATATGAGGAGAAGTAGAGGCAATAAAGCCCTTTTCCTTATTCCTATAAAAAATAGACAATCTATGAACATTTTGAACTGGATATCAAATTGTCCAAAACAGAACTCATTATCCCCCCACTTTTTCATACCACCTTTCATCTGAACTTCCTTATTTGTTGAGTACCATAATAATTTCTATCATTTAGGTTCACAATTTCAGTATCATCCTTCATTCCTTACTGTCACTCAATCTATATATCCAATCAGTTGCTGAATCTTGTCATTTCTACCTTTAAAGTGTCTCTTTATATGTACTTACATGTACTTACATGACCACTTCTCTAGTTCAGGGGCTTATGATCACTCTCTGGAAATTATTATGGTATCTTTCTATTTGATCTCTTTGGCTGTGCCCACTCCAATCGATCCTCTAAATAGCCACCAAAATGATTCTCCTTAAGTATAGATCTTACTGTGGTATCCCCCTCTCTCCTTATTACCACTTTTGTAGCTGTTCAGTCATGTCTAACTCTTTGTGACTCCATTTGGGAGTTTCTTGGCAAAGTCACCGGAGTGGTTTACTCTTTCCTTCTCCAGCTCATTTTACAGATGAGGAAACTGAGGCAAATAGGGTTAAATGACTTGAGCAAGGTCACACAGCTAGTAAGTGTCTAAGGCCAGACTGGATTTCAGGAAGATGAGTTTTTTTGACTCCATACCCAGCACTATCTACCGAGCCATGTGGATCCCTGTTACTTCTAGGACCACATATAAGCTGTTCTGCTCATCGTTTAAAGCTCTTCATAACCTGGCCCTATCCTATTTTCTCATTAGTACTCATATTCATAACCATTCTGGCCTACTTGCTATTCCACATACATGGTGTTCCATTTCATCAAATGAGATTTAATGAGATCATATTTGTAAATAAGTGCCTGTCTTTGCACCCCTTCCCTGCTCTCCCCTTCCCATGTCTTTGCACTGACTGCCCCTCAGGTCAAACTATTGAGAATGACTGGAAAAAAGTTTCAACATAATAACTATAATGATTCACCTTTATTCTCTTTAAGGTTGTCAAAGCTCTTTTCTCAAAACTATTGAAATCGTATATTGTTTGTGTAGGCAAGTGTAGCACAGTGGACAGAGCTCTGGACTTGGAATTAAAAAAAACAACTCAGTTTCAAATTCTACTTCTGGTGTTTACTATCTGTGTGACTACGTAAGTTGATCATTTTACTTCTCTTAGATTCTATTTTCTTAAATTTGAAGTGGAGATATCTGTTGTACTTCACAGATGTGTATGTGTGTGAGGCTTAACACACACACAGAGAAATAAAAATTTATATATTATATCCATTATATGTTTGATATATAATTATATCCATTATAATAATATAGTATTTAATATCTACTAAGTGATATATCCATTATATTATATCAATATATAATATATAACAGCACATGTTTTGCAAACTTTAAATTTTAGTTACTATTATTATACCAATTTTATAGTTGAGGAAACTGAGGCTCATAGAGTTTAAATTACTTGCCCAAGGTAACACAACTATTAAGTATCAGAATTATAATTCAAACTCAGATCTCTTGGCTTTACTTCTAGCTCTCTACCACTTCATTATGTTATCTCTAAAATGGGAACCACTACTTCCAAGGATATGAATAAAAAAGGTTTCAAAAGCAGAAATACAAACTATAGGGGAACAGTTGAACAAACTATAGCGTATGAAAGTAACAGAATATTATTGTATAGTAAGAAAGGCCAAGAAGGAAGCATTCAGAGAAGCATGGGAAGACTTGTTTCAAGTGATACTGAGTGAATAAGGTAGAGTCAAAAGGAAGTTGTACCCAATTGCAATGAGTTAAAGAAAAATAACACTAAAAACAATAAAGCAAATGCAATAGGCAAAGTTCAGACCATACTATCACGTTAAAGTATGCACCTTTCCATTCTAACCTTCCTAAGCAGCATGTATTGTGAGACTATTCGTCACAAGGAACCATTAGGTAGTTTTTCCTAAGTGTTTCTGGGAACATGCTTTTTTAGGGGTGTATACAGTTTCAAAATAAAAGGTGTGGATTATTAAAAACCAAAAACTACTGAAGATTTTTGAAGAGGAGTGATGTGATCATATTAGTGCTCATGGAAGGTTAGTCCAACATTGGTATGAAGAATGGATTGGAGAGAGAAGACAGTGGAGATGGAGAAAACTGTTAGGAAGCTATTAGAAAATTTGATCAAGGACACTAATAATCAGGACCTATGTTAGAATAGTAGCAGAGGGAGTGGGGCAGCTAGTTGGTACAGTGAATAGAATACCAGGTTTGGAGTCTGGAAGATCTGAATTTAAATCTGGCCTCAGATCACCAGCTGTGTGACCCTGGGCAAATCAATTAACCCATATTTGCCTTATTTCCTTATCTGTAAAATGTGGGCACAGTGGAGAATGATATGGCAAATCATTCCAGTATCTTTGCCAAGAAAATGTAGACTGAACAACAAGCAGAGAAAATGCAGAAGAAGGGACAGATTTGAGAGATATAAGAGGTTAATAGACAGAAGAAGACATGCTTCTCTGAATGCTTCCTTCTTGGCCTTTCTTACTATACAATAATATTCTGTTACTTTCATACACTATAGTTTGTTCATCTGTTCCCCAATAGTTTGCATTTCTGCTTTTGAAACCTTTTTTATTCATATCCTTGGAAGTAGTGGTTCCCATTTTAGAGATAACATAATGAAGTGGTAGAGAGCTAGTTGGATAGGAGAGATGAAATATAAGGAAGTGAAAAGATAAAAATTAATAATACCTCTGGTCTCTACTATATAGGCTTTTACCGTATAGAGTCTACAATATAATTTATTTTATGCTGTATAGATTTTTTTTAATTGAATCTGCATCTGCTTAAAGCCTATGTCCATGAATAGAGTTCAAGAATTTAGCTTTCATTATCACCACTGTTGTTCAATATGGTGCTAGAAATGTTAGCTCTAGCAATGAGAAAAAAAAAGAAATTGAAGGTATTAGAATAGACAAAGAAGAAACAAAGCTATCACTCTTTGCAGATGATATAATGATATGCTTAGAGAATCCTACAGAATCAAGTAAAAAACTACTTGAAATAATAAACAACTTCAGTAAAGTGGCAGGAGTGGGTATTGTATTTTGTCAAAAGCTTTTCCTGCATCTATTGAGATAATCATATGATTTCTGGTTGATATAGTCAATTATGCTGATAGTTTTCCTAATATTGAACCAGCCCTGCATTCCACCTAGCCATCATGTAATATCCTTGTGATAAATTGCTGTAATCACTTTGCTAATATTTTATTTAAAATTTTAGAATCAATATTCATTAGGGAAATTGGTCTATAATTTTCTTTCTCTGTTTTGGCTTTTCCTGGTTTAGGTATCAGCACCATATTTGTGTCGTAAAAGGAATTTGGTAGGACTCCTTCTTTGCTTATTTTTCCAAATGGGCTATATAGTATTGCAATTAACTGTTTTTTAAATGTTTGATAGAATTCACTTGTGAATCCATCTGGCGCAGGAGATTTTTTCCTAGGGAATTCATTGATGGCTTGTTCAATTTCTTTCTCTAAAATGGGATTAGTCTTTTATTTCCTCTTCTGTTATTTGGGGCAATTCATATTTTTGTAAATATGCATCCATTTCACTTAGATTGTCAGATTTATTGGCATACAGTTGGACAAAATAGCTCCTAATTATTGCTTGAATTTCCTCTTCATTGGTGGTGAATTCACCCTTTTCATTTCTTTCTTTTTTTTTTAATCAAATTAACTAAACATTTATCTATTTTATTGGTTTTTACAAAAAATCAGTTCTTAGTTTTATTTATTAGTTCAATAGTTTTCTTACTTTCAATTTTATTAATCTCTCCTTTGATTTTCAGAATTTCTAATTTGGTATTTAATTGGGAATTTTTAATTCATTTGGTTTTTTTTTTAGCTTTTTTAGTTGCATGCCCAATTCATTGATCTGCTCTTTCTCTATTTTATTCATCTAAGCATTTAGAGATATAAAATTTCCCCTAAGAACTGCTTTGAGTGCATCCCATAAATTTTGTTATGCTGTCTCATTATCATCATTCTCTTTGATGAAATTATTGATTGTTTCTATGATTTGTCATTTGATCCATTCATTCTTTAGGACTAGATTATTTAGTTTTGAATTAATTTTTAGTTTCTTTCCATGATCCTTGATTACACACAATTTTTATTGCAATCATGATCTGAAAAGTATGCATTTAATATATCTGCCTTTGATTGTGAGTTTTTTATACCCTAGTACATGATCACTTTTGTGCAGGTGCCATGTATCACTGAGAAAAAGATGTATTCCTTTCTATCTCCATTCAATTTTCTCCAAAGGTCCATCATACCTAACTTTTTTACAATTCTATTCATCTCCTTAGCTTCTTTCTTGTTTATTTTGTTGTTAGACTTATCTAGCTCTAAGAGGGGGAGGTTAAGGTCCCCCACTAGTATAGTTTTGCTGTCTATTTCTTCCTGAAACTCACAATTTCTCCTCTAAGAATTTGGATGTTATACCACTTGGTACATATATGTTTAGTATTGATATTGCTTCATTGTCTATGGTATCTTTTATCAAGATGCAGTTTCCTTTATTATCTCTTCTAATTAGATTTATTTTAACTTTTGCTTTGTTTGAGATCAGGATTGCTACCCCTGCTTTTTTTTTTTTTTTACTTCAGAAGAAGCATAATATGTTCTACTCCATGCATTTACTTTACTCTGTTTGTATTTCTTCTGCTTCAAGTGTGTTTCTTGTAAACAACATATTGTAGGATTCTGGTTTTTGATCTACTCTGCTCTCTGCTTCTGTTTTATGGGAGAGTTCATCACATAACAGTTATAGTTACTGTGTATTTCCTTCAATCCTATGTTTTCCCGTTTCTACTTTTCTCTCTCCCTTAACCCTGTCCCTCCTCACCAGTGTTTTGCTTCTGCCCACTGCCTCCCTCAATCTTGTCTTCCTTCTATCAGTTCCTTTTCCCTTTTCTTTCCCCTTTCCATCTTACTTCTGTATAGCATAAGATAAATTTCTATACCTAACTGAACATCTATGTTATTCCCTCTTTGAGCCAAATTCAATGAGAGTAAGGTTCAAACAGTGCTCACCCCTTCCCTTCTTTCTCTCTACTGTGATAGGTCTTTCGTGCCTCTTCACGTTGTAATTTACCTGTTCTGCCTCTCCCTTTCTTCTTCTCCTGGTACAAGCCTTTTTTTCATCCCTTAATTTTTTTTATATCATCACATCAAAGTCAACTTATACTCACACCTTCTCTCTCTCTCTCTCTCTCTCTCTGTATATATATATATATATGTTATATATATATATATGTTATATATATATATATATATATATATACACACACATACATACTTCTTCTAACTGCCCTAATAGCAATATAATTCTCAAGAGTTGCAAGTATCATTTTCCTGTGCAGGGATATAAACAGTTTAACCTTATTGAATAACATGTTTCCTATTTACCTTTTTATGCTTCTCTTGAATCTTGTGTTTAAAGATCAATTTTCTGTTCACCTCTGGTCTTTTCATTAGGAAAGTTTGAAAGTCCCTTATTTTATTGAATATCCATCTTTTTCCCTGAAAGATTATTATTTTGCTGTGTAGTTGATTCTTGGTTATAATCCAAGCTTCTTTGCCTTCTGGAATATCATATTCCAAGTGCTGATCCTTTAATGTAGAAGCTGCAAGGTCCTGCATAATCCTGACTGTGGTTTCATAATATTTAAATTGTTTCATTCTGACTGCTTACAGCATTTTCTCCTTGACCTGATAATTCCTGAATTTGGCTACAATATTCCTTGAAGTTTTCATTTAGAGATCTCTTTCAGGGGTGATTAGTGGAGTCTTTCAATGACTGTTTGATCCTCTGGTTCTAGGACCTCAGAGCAGTTTTCCTTGATAATTTCTTGAAAGATGCTGTCCAGGCTCTTTTTTTGATCATGGCTTTCAGGTAGTCCAATAATTTTAAATCATGTCTCCTGGATCTATTTTCCAGGTCAGCTGTTTTTCCACTGAGGTATTTTACATTTCTTCTATTTTTTTCATTCTTTTGTTTTTGTTTAATGGATTTTTGATGTCTCCTAGAGTCATTAGTTTTCACCTGCCCAATTATAATTTTTAAGGAATTATTTTCTTCAGTTAGCTTTTGTATGTCCTTTATCATTTGGCCAATCCTACTTTTTAAGGAGCTTTTCCCCCCTAGTGGATCTTCTCTCCCACATTTGCCTAATTCTATTTTTTAAGGAATTGTTTTCTTCAGTCAATTTTTGTCCTTCCTTTTCCAAGCTGTTAATTCTCCCTTGCATAACTCTCATATCTTTTTTCCAATTTTTCTTCTCTCTCTCTTATTTAATTTTAAAAATCCTTTTTTGAGCCTTTACAAGAAGGTTTTTTGGACTTGAGACCAATTCATATTCCCACTTGCAGCTTCACACATAGGCATTTTGACATTGTTGTCCTCTTGTGAGTTTTGTTTTGATCTACCCTGTCTCCCTAGTAGCTTTCTATGGTTTGGGCTATTTTTGTTTTTTTGCTTATTTTAAGCCTACTTCATGACTTTTAAAGTTGAGCTCTGCTCCTGGGGCACATGGGACACTGTCCCATGCTTCTTGCACTGGGGGCCAGGGGTCTAGTCACTGGCTTTCTACACTGGGGCCTCAGGTGCTGACAGCTTGCCCACTGCACTGGCATGGCCTGGCCTTGTCCTACCTGTTGTGCCAGGGTTCTGAGCCTGCAGTTTGTCTTTTCTTTTTTTTTTTTGAATTTTAATTTATTTTTTTTATTTTTAGTTTTCAACATTTACTTCCACAAGATTTTGAGTTCCAAATTTTCACCCCATCTCACCCCTCCCCCCACCCCAAGATGGCATGCACTTTGAATACCCCTTCCCCTAGTCTGTTATCCCTGCTATCTCTCCCCCCCTTCCCTTTCTATTTTCCTGTAGGGCAGGATAGATTTCTGTACCCCATTTCCTGTATTTCTTATTTCCCAGTTGCATGTGAAAACATTTTTTTTAAACATGTGTTTTTTTAAACTTTAGGTTCCAAATTTTCTCCCTTCCTCCTTCCCCACCCACCCTCATTGAAAAGGCAAGCAACTCAATATAGGCTATACTTGTGCAGTTATGCAAAACACTTCCATAGTAGACATGCTGTGAAAAACTAACTCTATTTCCCTTAATCCTATCCCACCCACCCATTTATTCTATTCTTTCTTTTGACCCTGTCCCTCCTCAGAAGTATTTGCCTCTGATTACCACCTTTCCCAATCTGCCCTCCTCTCTATCATCCCCCTACTCTCTTGTCCCTTCCCCTCCTATTTTCCTGTAGGGTAAGACAGATTTCCATACCCAATTGAGTATGTATGTTATACCTTCCTTAAGTCAAATCCTATGAGAATAAGATTCATTCATTTCTTCTCATCTTCTCCCGGTTCCCCTCCACTGTAAAAGCCTTTTCTTTTCTGTTTTTTGGTGAGATAATTTACCCCATTCTACCTTTCTCTTTCTCCCTCTCCTAGTATAATCCTCTCTCACCCCTTAATTTTATTCTCTAGATATGACCCTTTCATCTTCAACTCACCCTGTGCCTTCTATCTATCTATCTATCTATCTATCTATCTATCTATCTATCTATCT